>NW_008580168.1:814988-859645 GCF_000520115.1 Aphanomyces invadans
GAGCGCATCGCCAGTTGCAATTTTGCTGCGAAAGACCTCGATCGAAGCCAAGGTAATATGCTCACATCGCACGTGGTTGTCGAGGACGCCCACTGGCTGTTTGGCCAGTGCTTCACGTGTCAAACATGGACGCTAGCCGACGGCGTCCTCACTGTGGTCACCGAGAAGCACGAGTCGAAGCAATACCATGTCGTGGCCGGCGGAGGATGGTCTGGGATCCAGTATGGCATCCAAGTGCTAACGGCCGACGGCAAGAGTTTGCATGCGTGTGCCGGGACCAAAGTGCGATGGGCCATGTGGCTCGACGCGTTTCAGGACCTCGTCCCGCTGCAGAAACCGCACTCCCCCGTTAAAGTTCAATTCAACGACGACGTGGCCGTGCGTGAAATCCCCATGCTGTCCGAAGAGGAGAAGCTCCTGCTGTTTGCCTCCGACCCCGTTTTTGACTCAAGTTTGTGCGCTTGAAGCGAGCACGCCCAGAGCATCGCAGCGACGCGTCGTGGTCGACCTCTAGCTTAGGTTCGCGCCCGGACCTGCGCTGGCTTGCCCTTCCACCTTCCCCAGTGTGCCCAGCCCCTGCCTCAATCGCCAATCCTTCGACGCCAGTCCTGTCCTTCCATTCCATGCCGATTTGGGCGGAGCGGACCGACGGCACCGTCGGCGGAGTACCCAGAGAGTACTTCGTGCAATACGTCTTATGTAAAAATATACCCCATTTGTATTTTTTTGTTTCGCGAGCGATATGCAACTTGACATCTTCGTTTTGAGAAATGCAAGACAAATCAACAGACTCAAGGTCATTTCATTGAAAATGTCATTGAGAAATTGACTATTTTTTCGAGAATTTTTGCCTCCCTTATATCCTATGCCCAAGTTGAAGACCACAAAAACCAAGCACCAACACCCTTGAAAGCAACGCCCGAGCTTCAGAAATACGGATAATCGTCCGGATAGACCGACGAATTCGCCTAGATAAGTATAGCGTCGTCATGTCCCCTCGGTCGCCCGCCACCACGGCCGGACAAGAGCGCGGTTCCAAACTTCTCGTGTCATCAAATGACTCTTTTTGCCTCCCGTAGGCAAAGATGGAAGATAGACTGCTAGACCAGGACGGTGCACATGCTATTGCTGTATTGATATCAGCGAATTTCTAGAATGGCCTCGAAACAGAAACGTTGCGGGCCTTCAACCCGTGCCATGACGAAATTACTCGGCGGAACGACAACTTGGAGCGAGTTTGGCATCGATCAGCAACCAAATCACCGCCGCGATGACGAGTTCACGGGCCACAACGACATCATTCATCCACGTCATGGAGCCGCACTGGCTGCTTGGAGAGATTCCCAAGCAGGAGCGATGGACACTTGAAGGCGACGAATTGACGACCGCAGGCAAGAAAACCATGAAGCATCGCGTCACGGAGGGCAGTGTATGGCACGACAAAGCGCTGGGTATTCAAATGTGCACGGAGGACGGTTTGTGGTTGCGTGGCACTGCGACAACGAGGTCTCAGTGGGCCATGTGGTTGCAAGCCTTTCACGCACTGTCCCCGCCCATGACGGCCGAACCGTCGCCGTCCCGCGTCCAGTTTAGCAATCAAGTGCGAGTCCGGCGAATTCCTTCCGTCACGGAGGAGGACGCGCCACACCTGTACTACAATTCGGTGGAAATGGCGACCATGTCGAAAGCCATGTATGTCTGAGCAATTTCCCCAAGTCCAGTGGCCGCAAGAGCGCTCTCGAACGAGCACTTGCGTCAAACCCGGCCCCAGGGTATCCTTCCACCACCAGTGTCGATGCGCGGCATGATCGATCGCATGCGCTCGACGAAGAAGCGTGGCATCCCTGCCGATATTAAAGCGCGAGTCCCACGGCGAGTCCACGCAAGCCCAGGCATCATGGCATTCGTAGTCGCACCCCGTGCGAGCAGTAGGTCGAACCGCTCGATCTTACGCGAGTTTTTCATGTTTGCTGGTGGTTGGTCGTTGCCTGGTTAACCTCCTCGTCTTACACTTTGATGGGCATCGCGATCGGACCCTCCACAAAAGCAGCGAATTGGGGCGAATTCTGTGGCAGAAAGGCCCTCCCCTGGCGGAACTTGAAGCTGGTCGTGCGGTCAGGCTCGTTTGGGCAGTACAGCTGTCTCAAGGCGCCTTCCCTTGGACAGGAGCGTCAAGAGCCCCAGCAGCGTCAGAGTCCCTCATCGAGGCTGGCCACTCGCGTCGGCACTGAAATTCACGATCATTCAAAATTTGGATCGTCCAAAAAGGGAGTTTCCTCCCTGCCAATATCTATCGTTAGCCCTGGAGTCGCCATGCCTGCTTTGCTCCGTTCGCAGTACGAAAGGAGTGTGCTCTTGTGACGGATGGCGCGAATGGTAGCTACCACAATTCGCAAGCTCCGGTTTGGTTGTCTCGACGGATGTGCACCGCATACGACGCAGAAGACAGGGCGTCTCTCGTCGTCGTGGATTCAACCATGCTAACTACAGTTTGCTGGGGGCTGGACAAAGTCGCAAGGTGGGCATGCTGCCTCGGCAACAGCCCTGCCATCGATCATGCCTTCAAACGCCCTTCACCAACGCCCCCCAAACACAGCTCAGCATCGTCAAGCAGCCCATGTCGATGCTGGTTTCATATCAAAGAACACGAAAGCGATCTCTTTCCACGTCTCCATGCAATGTCAAAGCAAGCACCAAACAAAGCAAGTTAAACTGCTAACACACTGGCGACGTCCATCTACTCCAAGTCGGCTAAACCTGGATCCCCAGAGAAGCGCCGATGCGCGCAATGCGCGAGCGAAGACTGATCGTCACCGCCAAGGCTAGTAAAGTACCGCAAGAGCGCATTCGTGTATCCCAGGATGAAGTCTTCGTTGACGAGCTGGGCCATCGTGATCCCTTCCACATCTGCGACGGCCGCAGTATGTTCTTCGTACTGGAAAACATGCGCTTCCAGCTCCATGTGCAAGTGCATGAGCTGTAGCGTCGCGACGTTCAAAGAGTGCGTCAAGGAGCCGTCGAGGACGGCCGCTTCCGTATGCTTTGCGTTCAAGTACACCGACAACACGTGGGGTTTGTGCTGCATTTGGCATTCGAGCCACACCCGCTTGCAAAACGCGTGCATGGTGCAGTGAGGTGTCTCGGGCGAAACAAACCACCGGTGAAACTGCTGCAGGAGCGTGAGCTGGGGGCTGTCCAACTTGCCCCGTTTACACTTTACGTAGATGCGCCGGTGCTCGTCGAGGGTGCGCAGGCGGCAAGCATTGGCAGTGCCGTTCTCGTTTTTGGTCGCGTCGACTGTGATGGGAAAGTGGCGGGTTGACGTGATAGCGAGCTTGTCAAATGCAGGGAGCAAGTGGGGGGTTCGAATCACAACCTCTGACACGGTTCCTTTCTTGGAGATCGCTACGTCCACAGGGCAGAGCAAGCCCGTATCGGCGTTGATGGTCTCGACAAATCGGTGCGAGTCGATTGCGAGCACGTACAAGTGCCGCAGCGCTTGCAAATGGTACTTTTGGTCGGACGTTTTGCACGGATACATGGGATAGAGCGCAATGACAAGCATGGCGATGCCGAATGGAGTCGTCTTTAACGAGCACCGACCGCCGCCCAAAAACAACAGGCCCAGAGCACTACTCACAGACATGTGGTTGCCGTACGTGACGTCGGCCATCGCGTCCGCTTTCTGTCGCAATAATACAACTCGAAGCGCTTGTAGAGTGGCCAAGTCGCCACTTCCTGCCATAACAAGCCCCACGGATTGAGCAAGGACGCCCAAACAACGCTCGCACGTGACTCGGCTCACAGCTTTTGCCTTGGAGCGCCACTCGCAATAGTCGGAGATGCACCGCAGCAACAATGCCTTGGCATCCGGGTCATGCGATCCTATCACAAACGTCACTGCGTCAACTCGCATCGACAGAGGGAAACCCCCACCTGCATATTTCAGCCCAATGCTAAAACAAGCGCCAGCCAAAATGTTGGCATACGCTTCCTGTGCCGTTGGGGCATCGACGTCGGATCGTTGTAAACTCGTTGGTTGGTGGGCTTCGATCCAAGGCAGTGAGGGTTGAATTGCATCCCACGCCACTAAGTTGGACGATACCACCCGCACAAACAACAGATCGGGTCGCAATGCCTCGAGCAGGACGACAGTATTTGGAATCTCGAGCTGCTTGCGAACGCGGTCGTTGTTGCTCTGGAGGTACATGAAGGCTAACGCCAATGCACTGCCAGCCGCTGTCACGTCCATGTCGACGTATTCGTGCGTCGCAGACTTGGCGCGAGTGCGCAAGATGCAGTTGCCCGGCACCTGCCGAGTCTTGTGGGACCCGCCGACCATATATTTGACCAATTTCGCCTCCACATTCAAATCCGCCAAACCAGGGTCGCTCCGTCGACCCAGCGCAATCAGTCCCACCGCCATCCCTGCCGCCAGCGCATACCTAGACGTACCGTCAGCACCGATGGCATCAGCAAGCCCAGCAATGGTCCTTTTACGACCACCACCACGAAGAAAACAACGGAGGTCTCGGTGACGTACCCTTCCTTTTGACTCAAATCGACCGTGGGCTGGGACGACGTCGACGACATCACGACTGGCGCCGACACAATTTCCGACAGCATCATTTCGGTCATGTTGCGATTGCCCGTGCTTTGGTACACCAACCCTACTCACGCAAGTTGCCTCCATCAACCTACATGGAGCCAAGTCCCTGGCGACGTACCGAGCCCAATCAACGCCGCAGTTTGCACGGAAGGCGTAATATTTACGTGCGAGTACGTTGGAGGGAGCATCGACGGAATGTGCAGCGACAGAATTCGTGTCGCCGATCGTTCCAAGTTCAAATCTTTCGGTCGTGCCACCACCGTCGTGGCCGCCAGACCAAGCAGCAGCCCCACTGACGTGAGTTCGTGGTCCACAGACAAGTACTGGAAGATGGCGCTTTGACTCAACTGGTTCAAGTGTCCCAGGAGCCCCAGCCCGAGAAGAAATCCAGCGTGGGCCGAGGTCAATTCGAGGTTTTCCGTTCCTGCCTGTTTCGGCTTGTGCGAGAAGATCCACTGCGCAGTCACGGTCGTGGTGGCGTGTCGTGCCGAGGGCAGTCGGAGCGCTGTCGCGACGCCGTTGTGGAATTGCGGCCACAGCATGAGTTCTTTGTACGTGGATGAATCCAAGTGAATCTAACGTCACGTCAGGTTTTGACTGGGTGCATGAGACGACGAGCGGACCTTCGCATTGGATTCGGCAATTCGCGCTGCCAATGGCATCGGCGGCGTGCCGAGCGGCGACGTCAACGAAGTCGATGCGTGGTGCAAAGCGAGGCTTCCAAACGTGACCATCCCTCTGGCCACGGGTAACGCCATGGACCGTTTGCAAAGGAGGAGCAGTCTGGCTTGCTGCATGTTGATCACATCGGCGTCGGACATGGTCGGATCTTTCGGGATTTTTAAGTACATGATTTTGTTCGATCGGAGCAAACGCGCGACTTCTTTCAAGCGGTGGTCCTTTGGGAAAAGCGGCGCGTGCCAGTGGAGAACATCATCGAATCCGTCGTCGTCCGCCATCAACGGACGAGGTGGCGCGGCGGACCGAATAGCGCCGTCATGACGGCCGAGACCAACCCAATCTGGGCGTTGAATCACGTGGCACGTGGCAGCATCCCACAGGTCTCCCGGTGCATGGGTGCAAATCGTACGCGCGTATCGCAGAGGAAGCGCGACGCCGTCGGGAAGGTCATCCATCAAGTGCTCGAACGAAGGAATGGTGACAAGATGGTGGACGACACCTTGGGCGCGAACGTAATGTAGCCAGGGGCTGGGCTGGCGATTGTCGATGGCGGCATCGGTGTTGATAGCTGGGTACAGCTTGCAAAACAGCGCCACTACGTGTTGAGTACGTGAAAAGAGAGGTGAGGTCGAGAATTCCGGGGGGCGGCGGGTCCGATGTCGGTTCACGCGATTGTAGTAAAATATCGCCATCCGATGCTGCAGCCATCCGTAGATACAAGGTGGCGATGTCGATGCCAACGATGTCCATTGTTCGGTTGAGGGACTCGGTGACAGTGGGAAGGAGGGAGATTCGAACGGGGCGGCGGCTTCGTTCTTCGAGTTGTTCAATGGGCCAAGGTCTGCGACGTAATGCTGGGCATAAGCAACCAGTCCTGTTGCCAATGCCACTGAATGCAAGACAGTGCCCAATGGACCAAGCCATGAAAGAGAGCTCGTCGAAAGCTTCAGGTCTTCGTAAAGCGCGTGTAAAGTTGAAAAGATGGTTGGCAGTTGGCAGCGAAGCTCGTGAACGAGGTCCAGGTCCCATGTCGTCGCTGGCACGATAGAGTCAAGGTCTCGACGTGGTTGACCAAAGATCTTCGGTTGGTCGTGAGCCAGCCACCGGAACGTTAACGTTGCAATCAGCTGTTCGTACACTCCAGGTTCCTTGGATGCTGTGGGGGCAGCTGCCTTGGATGGTTCACCATCCAAGGGGATTGCACTAACTCGAAGGAGCGACGTGAATGCATCCCAGTCGGTCTGCGGCGCGGACCGAACAGCTCCCCGCCACTTCAGCGCCAAGTGTTGCGGGAGTTGGACAGCCATGCAGTCGAAGATGCGACCGAGCAACGCACAGGTAAAGTCCAGCGGAATCTTGACCCGACACGGATCGTTGGTCGACGTGTGGACCTCCAACGTATCGGCAACAGGACATTCCCTGAGCTCCATGATGTCATCGAACGAGCGAATGGCTGTCGGCAGGCCGAGCCGGCAGATTTTGCGGTCTCCTTGGTACAAAATCCATTCATTCTCGGGGGTGAGGACCACGAGGTTCTTCGCCCAGGATGGAGTCCACGCGGTGCGCTTGCCCAAAACAGGACACGCCAATCGACAACGAAGGAGAGTTAGTCGCGCGAAGGAAGCTTCTCGTGGATGGGTCTGCTTCGTGCTGGCCATGATGGCTTGGTCTAGAGGCTGCATGCACAGTTCGCAGCGGGACGGATTGAAGAGGCAAAGCACACGCAACGAGTTTGCATCGGAAACGACAAAAAGCTTGCACGGGCTTATGTCCGACGACATCGAGATGCGCGGACTCTCCCAAATCTGACCAGAGTCCATTCTGGTGTGAAGGACACACGAGTGGGAATGACGAGAAAAGGGCTACCTGATGGAGGGCAAGCTCAGGTACGATCGACGTGGACTTGGAGCTAACTTTGGCGGCGATGGGTACCAAGGACTTGACGCGGTAGGTACGACGGTGGGGATGGTAGAACGCCAGAAAGGGTGGGTCAGCGGCGTCGACGTACACGAGTGTCTCGACTGGATCGGTCACGAACGCCCAGTCTTCGGGACGTTGCGACGCATCGACATGCATCATGACGGGTTTAATTTCATCCAGAGGGTGCATCAAACTGAACAGCACGGGTGTGTTTCCCGACGACGGAGGGGACTTGGATCGCTCAAGCAACACCCCGCGTTGCATGGCCCAGATCGACGTGGCTTGAAATGGAAGTGGCACGTCCACGATGGAACCGGATGGAGAGATGACCGTCATACGATCAGGCTTGGCGAGAACGCACACGCTGTGCCCCACGTCGTCGTTTTGTCCGTTGAAGTCGACGAACGCAATGTCGAGCACATCCTGCGGAAACTTGAACGTTCGATCGAGCACGTGTCCATGGGCTATTCTCCACTCGACCACGCTGCCCCTCATATGAAGGCGACCGCGGTCCACATCGTCACAACCGGGGGGTGCAAATATCTCCTTTGTCACCTCTGGTGCGGGCCGCCGGACAATTCCTCCATCGTGCACATCAAGTACGTACATGAGAGTGCCATATATTAAATACTGAAGGCTATTGTGCGCATAGGTGTATTAAATCATAAAGGATCTGCAAAATCGAGCCGCATTGACGGCAGCCTCGTGCCAACGTCCTCTGCGTGCACTCTGTCACCTGTGGCAAGACGGGTGCGTTCAAGGGCATGTGCGCTTTGCACGAAGGGTGTACGGCCGCATGCTCGAAAGCGACGCCTAATTTCTTTCGCCGACGGTGTGCAGGCATGGTCTGCGTGAAAAGTGGCTTCAGTACTACCTCCAAGGATGAACTCGTAGAGCTATCAAATGTGGCACGACATATGCACAGGAAGATGGTGGTTCTTGGCGAGATGATGAATGAAACGAGCTGTGCTGTCGACGTCGTTTCAGAAAGGTCGGCAACTACTTCTGACATTGGTTGGGATGCCAACACCAGTGCGACAGGACATTGCCAGCAATGCGACTGTTGCGATGCACCGGTAGCCCCCACAGCCACACCACCCTGCTTGAATTCTCTTGATGACTCACATGCGCCTGCAGAGTGAGGCGAGTAGTTGCGTGCTCGAGCTCAGTACTGGAGCGTCAAATGTACCACACCGCGTCATCCGGCAGGTCCAGCTCGTGCCAGGCAACTGAGGCGGCGCGCACCAGAGCTCAATCACAATTCGCATGAGTCGACAGCCCTTTCGTTGCCTTGCCGTCGTACCTTTGCATCTTCGACTGTAACGACAAGACGGTGGAACAAGGTACTTGATCCGGTTCGCCCCCCACACCAAGCCAAGCGCACAACTGTCAACACAGCTTTGTGAATGGAATGCCAGGCCTAGGACGTCCTGCATGTAGCACTCCGGCGGTACCTATAGCCTGGCATTGCACGATTTGGCTTGCCTCTGCAAGGAGGTTAATGGCCATCGGCTCAAACGGTTGGATCACAGCAATCATATTCGACTGTCCCCGAGTGACTGGACAGGATGCCGTCCTTGCAAACCGATCGAAAACAAAACTCCTTTAAACTGCTTGCCCACGCAATAGAAGCTGCAGAGAAGATCACGACATTAGCGTTTGCGCCTCTCCACCACCGTCTCCACTGCGGAAACGACCGTGGACGTCTGGAGTCGGGTTCACGGACATACATTGCTGAATTTGTCGTAGCATGGGCTATATACCTCCGAGCGATTCAAGTCGCGTGCGACACCTACCAGGTCCACGACCACGGCTCGTGCTGCCAGCGCTCAGCATGGCAACGAGCTTGTGGTGGACCTCAAAGCGCTACATGCATCAGCAGCTAAAATCTATCGGGGATCTGCGACTACGCCGTTTGCGAACGCGGGTAGTCGTGGTGTCTTAGGCCAATCACTATAATCGCGCCGCGTGATTGGAATCGTGCCGCGTGCCCTCAGCAGAAGCACGCCAAGATCTCCCAGCTTTTTTGACGGGTCAACATAAAATGCCCATTTGGAATCTCTATTGCAGCTCCGATATGCAGCAAATTCGTACGACATAATTGGTCGTGAAAGCTTGACAGGTGGGACGAGTCAGAGATATGTCGACGACGGAAACAAGGTCCCCCTGCACATCAACATTTCCAGAGCCATGTACGCCACCGCCGAGTCGCGGACGTGGAAGTTCATGAAGGCCGTCGCAGTCAAGGAACACGTGACGTCGCTCAACTTCGTCGCGTTCATCCTGGCGTCGGGCCTCGCGATCTGCATGTTTGTCTTCCTTAGCTCGACGCAAGGGTTTGTCTTGAACCAAATATTGCACATCGACCTGGCCGTCATTGGCAACATTTCGGGAAACCTCACGCTCTTTGACGAGTGCATCTCGCTTATCATGGTGTCTGTGTGGGGCGTCTGCAGCGACCGGTGGGGACGCCGCGGAATTTACGGCGCGGGGTTTGTCCTCATGGGCGTTGGCCTCGCGTTGTACCCGTTTGCGACGGCGTTGTCCCCATACTTGATCGTGTATCGTGGCATTTTCGCCATCGGAGGCGCCGCAACGTCATCGATGCTCACTGCGGTGTTGGCCGACTACTCGTCGGAGAAGGACCGCGGCAAGGTCAGCGGCATGGTCGGCCTCATGTCTGGGGTGGGGGCTCTCCTTGCGGTCTTTGTCTTTTTGCGCTTGCCCGCCAAGTATGTGGATCAAGTTCACGGCCTGCGTTTTACGTACAGCGTCGTGGCGGGCATCTGCGCGGTGTTTGGCGCCTTTTTGTTCCTTGCCCTGCGGCCTAAACTCTTGACGGACCCTGTCACGATGACACTGATTCCATCCGCGGACAACAGCAGTGCTGCAGAGACCAACGCCTCCACTGCGCACGCTGCCCAGCCCGTTGATCGATCCAAGTCCGTGTCGTTCTGGAGTGGCCTTCGCGCCGGAATCGCCGCTGCCAAACACGGCAAAGTCCTCTTGGTGCGCATGCGATCACTTGCCCAGAGACTGACGAGGTGTTGCAGGGCTACATTGGCAGCTTCCTCGCCCGCGGCAACACGATCATCATTACCATCTACCTGCCGCTGTGGGTGTACAAGTACTTCGTGGACAACAAGCTGTGTGCGTCAGCGAATGCGGACTCGGACACAATCAAGACGGACTGCCGGGATGCATACATTCGCGCGTCCGTCTTGAGCGGCGTCGCGCAAACCGCGGCGATGTTGGCAGCTCCATTGTTTGGCTATCTTGGGGACAAGTTGTACCGCCCGCTCGTGGTGCTCTTGGCCACCGTCCTCGGCCTGGCGTCGTACTTGTGGCTCTTCCTATGCACGGATCCGCTAGCGAGCGTGATGTTCGTGGTGGTCGTCCTCGTTGGCGTTGGTGAAATGGCGATCGTCGTGTCGTCTTTGTCGGTCGTGACGTCGAAAGCCATCCCGACCCATCTCCGGGGATCCATCAGTGGGGCGTACTCTTTCTCGGGAACGATCGGGATCATGGTCGCGTCCAAGCTCGGCGGGTACTTGTTCGACGTGTGGCAGCCCACCGCACCGTTCTTTGTCATGGCGGTGGGCAACTTGGTTGCGGTCGTCGTTGCAGTCGTTGTCCTGTATCGGGACTTCGTTGCCGTCAAGGCAAAGGACCCGAACGCCGCGCAAGGCTGGGGCGGACTCCACCGAGCCCTCATGCACCACCAAAACACTCTGGACGAATTGCGGTTGGAATAATGTTAACATGGATTCGACTTTCGTTTTCATACGGCGAGGGGGGGGGTTGGTTGAGGGCAGTCGTAGTGTACAGAGGAATCAAGGAACGCGATGAAACGAGGAGATCGCGGTGGAGGAACGCTACGCCACGTGGGGGGTTTGGCCACGAGGCAGGTGAGCAAGGTGCATGCGGACGTCCGCGACATCGTGCAGCGCAAGCAGCTGATGGGTCAAGCTGTACATTTCGACGTCCCGGTGGTTGCCACCATACCTATGGAGCAAGATGTCAATGGGTCGACGGGACTAGTGTCGGGCACTCACGGCTTGCAAATGATCGTGTTTTCGACGGACGCCACCCAAGCGGTCGGGTTGTCGTCGACAACCACGACCTCCGACAACGGACGGCCAGTAAGGGACAAATCTTTGCGCAGGATCGACTGCAGCAGCACATAAGAACCAGCGACAGGACATTCACGAGATGCCACGCGGGCGGCGGCCACTCACCGGATCTGCAACGTCTGTAGTACAAGCGTCCCGGTACAACCGATACTTGATCAAGCGCTTGGCGTCAACGAGGTCAACGAGATCGTCTGTGCACTACAGTTTCGAGCGGCTCCATGAGCGTACTCTCTCGTGGTGATGTATAGCAAGAAGAGCCGTACTCTGCGATCGCTGGCCGTGAACACAGCAATATCGTAGAACGGCGCGACGGAGTCGAGCAAAAATTGCGCGCCGGGCCGAATCGATACGTATATGGAGCTGCTTGAGTGGGATTGAGGCAGCTCGTACACCGCAACAAAGTCTGCCGTGTCGAATGGCTACATGACGTATAAGCCAACGGAACAGGTCGATGGGATGTCGCACTCGGTACGATCGAAACCATAATGTGCGATCCAAGTCCAATACGAGGAGCTTCTTTCGACTGGCTAACGACGGAGACCCATGCGGCATCGACGCTAACTGTAGGATGCGGCTCCATTCCCTGTCGAGCCAGGCCTGCCACGTCGCGTCCAGCAAAATATCCTGCGCGTCGAGCTGCGCTTGCAGCGCTGCGTGGATGTCGAGGACCGCCGTGGAGGGCGACGATGGGAGGCTCGGAGATGGCCCTCCTGGTCCGAAGGTACATTCAGTAACCAAACGATAAAATCGAGCTTGTACCTTGCAGGGAGACGAGTATTTGTCCATGGAGGCGGTTGACCCAATTGCGGCCATGCTTGGTGGTTGAGATTTCTCCGGCCGTGATCGCTCGATCGATTTGTCCGATGAGATGCGCCACAAAATGGAGAAGGGTCGCCGTGTTGGGACCAATCGTGGGCTCCAGCGAACGAATGGGATGTTCATCCATGACGAAAGTGAACCGAGGATATCTCCTCGCGACGTGGACCGACCGATCCATGTCGTACGTGCGCAGTGTTTGGAACTCGTCACTCCGCCGTAGGAGCATTCGTGACGTGGGCGACGCAGCGCTCGCATTTCGGCTGTGATGGCGGCGAGTATGGGTCGGTGGCAGCGACCGCCGGCATCCCGTGCACGCCGCAGCACCCGACGTGAGCGACGTTGACGCGCGGCGACCCAATGGCGGAGCAGACGACGATCCATGCGCCGGCCCCGTCGATGCAGACCCTCCCCTGAACGCCCCAACCAAATTGGACCACGTGCGCTCGAGCCACCGGTCCATCGTTACTGCCTTTGACGCCGACCACGACTTGCCGAAACTGATGGAGGATTTTTTGCCCGTTACACTTTGGCGTCGAAAGTATTTGCAATGATTTTTGAAGCGTTTTGATTGGCTCGTCCAAAATTCCTCGCGTTCGGATTGGTCCTCCAAAGCTCCCAACGAGTAAAAAATCTACCGAATGTTGAGTCCGCTTCCGCCGATTCAGTCGCGCTCCTTCGTGGCTTGCCCGGCCACCACCACCGCGTCGTTCTCGATGCGGCAGCGCTGGCATGGTCACGACGCCTCGTGACCGTCCATCGCGTAGGCCACCACCTCAAACGACGGACGTATGGCAGGCCAACAGCATGGAAAACATGCCAACACCCAAGGCTCGACCGGGCTACTGTACCACATAGATCCGTGAACAACGACGACGGCGGTGCTGCAACTTCGCAGGCGGGTGAGGACCAAGTGGTCAACATCCGCTGGCACCGCTCGTTCAGTTCCTCCAGGAACGTGTACGGTCGGCCTCGCGGTGGATGCATGCATGGCCACACTCTTGTGTGTCGATGTGCATGAGCCCTCGATCACGTGGGCAAAGTGTCGGGTACCTACTCTCGTCGAGGCAGCAACAAAGGTACTGTCATAAGAAAGCAATGAAGCGGTCGTTGTGTCTCCTATGGCATGACACAGCAGTCCGCCACTGAAGCGTTTGGGGTCCCTAGAGTCGTAGCGAACGGTGCTGCCATGGACAGCGCATGGAACGATTAAAGTAGTTGGGGAGCTCTCACACGGCGGACGTTGGAACTGCCCGAGTGGACTGGCGACACGTGTCTCGACACCAGTCGAACGCGCTAAAGTCACCCGATGCGTCCGAATCCGACCGGGTTCTCCTCATCAACTTGTCGTGGGGGACCGGCACGCTCTTGAATTGGTTGCCAAAGTGCTGTGTGTCCTCCATGTGATCCAAGTTCGGCACGTAAGGCACGGGCACTTGCTGGATGCCGAGCTGGTACCAGTCAACGGACGCCATGAACGGGTGGTCAAGAAGACGGCGAATGGTCCATCGCTTCTGTGGATCGAGTTGGAGGCAGTGCGCGATGAACGTGCATGCTTCAACCGGCATGTCGTCGGGGTACATGACGTGGCCCGAGCATATGCGATCGAAGAGCGCGCGGCGCCCAGCGGTCGTGTAGAACGGCGGCAGACCCGTCAAGAGTTCGAATACGACGCAGCCGAGGCTCCACACGTCGGCGGCGAGGCCGTAGCCACAGCCCAGGATGACTTCAGGTGCCATGTAATCCACACTGCCGCAAAAGCTGTGTGTGATCGACGACGGAATCATGTTTGTTTTTGCCAGACCGAAGTCAGACAAGCGAATGAACCCTTTGGCGTCCAAGAGGACGTTTTCGGGCTTCAGGTCGCGGTACGCAATGCCACACACTTGATGGAGGTAGAGGAGCGCAGACAGCATCGAAGCTGTGTAAAAGGTCGTAAGGGCGGCGTCCAAGTGATGATGGCATTCCAGGAGACTGTAGAGGTCACCACCGGGGCAGTACTCGAGCACGAAATGGTAATGGGTTGGTGACTCGAACGCTGCATCTAGGTAGATCAAGAAGGGGTGCTGAGTCGTGCTAAGGACAGCCCGCTCCGTAAGCAGCCGCACCGACTCTTCTTCGCACATCTTGGATTTGTCGATACTCTTGATCGCCACGAGGGTGTTAGTTGATGCTTTCCGACTCAGGGTCACCGTCCCAAACGCGCCTTTGCCCAGGACTTGAATCGGTTGGTAGACTTCCTGTACATCATGTGTGTCGGGAGGAGACGAAGGTGGTGGGGATGGCTTCAACGAGTCGATGGAAGCAGGCGACGGCGGTAGCGATGGTGCTGCTGCAACCGCCCGCGAGTGCCACGAGTGTAAGCCAAAGCGAAGCCACAGCTTGACAAGTTTCCATCGTTTGAACGCATCATAGTGCGGGTTTGCGTTGCAAAGGGACGTCCTGTTCGCGGGAGTCGCTTTGTCACAGGCAATGCCTTCGTTGCTTCGTCCCCTCACGGAGCACGCATCCATTTCGACGGGAGAATGGATCGACTGCGGCATCGCCTACAGTGGCAGTCCGCTCGTTTCGACCTGGAACAGCCCGCCTTTTCGAGGTTCAACCTCTTAAACGGAATAATATTCAAGTATGTAATATAGGAGGATCTGCTCGCGCAAACGATGGAGTTCTTGTGATTAGCGCATGTCGAAGGAAGGTCCGAGGCCAAGGAGCATGCACATGCGTTGGCATCTCACGCGACTGTTCGAGGTGCTGTAGATGAAATCAGCATGTCTTCGAGGCGGGCTGAGCTGGGTACTATTGCATCAGCTCGCCAGGACGAAATTTACGGGAAGTTGCCGGTGTACCTGACCAAGTAGTCGCAATGGAGCAGGACAATCGGTAAGCTATATGCATCGCCCTGAACGAAAGGGTTATTGGCACAATTCAACGAATCTTGAGTAGCATAACATGTCGTTGTTTCAACACTCGCTCTAGCCCATACGAGAAGTGCACCGACCATTCAAGCACACACGTGGAGTGGTCCGTCAAATCTAGATAGCATTCGTCGACTCTGTCAAGGCACAACATCAGTCGTTCTGTCTACCACGACGCCGCGAACCGTGGGAATTGCCGCGCCGTCGTCTTCATTCGTTGCCAACTTTCATCGTCAAACCCCTCTACCGCGCATAGATCGATCGAATGCTACATGGGTTTAAATGGACTTCTGGTGGTTTTGGCGCCACACCTCTGACGTAACTTCAACTCGACGCGCACAACACTTCGCCTTTTGTGAGTTTGCACGAATGCGGTCGGTCGCGTTCTTTGCGATCGCAATGCTAGCTGCTTCCACCAGCGCTGCAGAATGCGCCTCGAATGACTTGACGCCGCTCCTGGACGCTGGTATAGCGTGCATCAAAGCGGCAAACTTGGACATGGCAGCCTTGTTGAGCCGCGACACTGCCGTCATGTCCAAGATGTGCAAGCACTCTGAATGCACCACGTTCTTCTCGAAGTCCCAATCGCTCACCTGCACCGTGCAAGGCCAGCCAGCGTCGCTCGCTGCTCAAGCCTGTATCATCAGCACTGCACGTCAACCAACTCTTCCTCTCACAAACGTCGTTGTGGTCGCCGCGGCGTACGCTGCGTTGTTCCTGTAGCCAGCACCGCTCTGTTTCAATTGCAGTAAGAAAGACATTGTTTCGGTGTAGTGGTTTCGCATACCGGTTTCGCGGTGCGACGGCTATTTCGGCCTGCCGGTTCTGTCGCCCCAGCCCACGCCACGCGGCGCACGGTCACGTCCACATGAAGGGCGGAGACCCAGTCTTGGAGCCGAGGGTGGTACAGGTGGAGGCCCAAGTGCCGTTGCTGCTTCCCCCGGCTCCAGAGACAACAGCGTCACATTCACCGCCCCTGGTCGTTCCCGGCCGGCAGCGCCGCATGCTGGCGCAACTCAAATCCAGTCCAAGTATGTCGCACATAACTCGCCTGCGCGCCTCGATCGCCAACATCATGAGCCTCCGCGGCGCCATCAAGGCATACTTCAAACACGAACTTTTACGGCAGTCCAAGGTCGACTCGGATGTACGTACTTGCATGACCATCTTCAAGAGTCCTCGTTTGTTCACTTAGTTCCAAACGATTGCGCTGGGATGTCTGCGCAAATCCCACCCGTTGCGACGACTGTGCATCGTTGTTGTATCGTGGGCCTGGTTTGACCGATTCATCACGCTGTGCGTCCTCCTCAATACGCTCATGCTCGGGTTTGTCGACTACACGGATCCGTGGGCCGAAGGGCCAAACCCCACGAAGCCTGCAAACCGCATCGTGGACGCCGTTAGCACGGTCAGCCTTGGTATCTTTGTGTCGGAAGTGATCCTGAAGATCATCGCGCATGGACTCGTATGGGGACCTCACAGCTACTTCTCGGACGGGTGGAATCGCCTCGACTTTGTCATTGTTCTGTCGGGGTACGATCTCGCTGGCATCGAGAAATATCGTCACGTGGCTCTGTCTAGAATGTTATCGTGGGTGCATTTGGGCGGTAAAGTTGGGAGCATTCGCGTCCTGCGTGTGCTGCGGCCGCTTCGCACGCTGCATTCATTGCCAGGTTCCATTCGCCCCCTCCCATGATTCGTCTGAGGTGTTTTCGCTAGGTTTGCGTGTGCTCACGACAGCGCTTCTCGCGAGCTTGCCGGCCCTCGGCAACGTCGCGATCTTGCTATCGTTCATCTATCTTGTGTTTGCCATCCTCGGGATGGAGCTCTGGCGGGGGTTGTTCAACCACCGATGCCGCCTCACACCGTTCCCCGTGCAGCTGCCGTTCAACGCGTCCAACGCACCCAACGCAACAGCATATCCCCCGGACGCTAGCTACATCGCCGCCGTGGTCGCGAATCCGATCGCGTACGCGTGCAACTTGTCGTCCACGGGGACGTTGATGCCGCTCAACGAGACATGGGTCTCGCCGCTCGACTGCTTCTGGCCTGTCGACCCATCCGAAGTCAACTCGGTGTTGTGCAGCCCGTACGTTGAAACGGGGCGGCAGTGTCGCCCAGGGCTCACATGTGGATCAAACTTCGACTCGTTTGGAAATCCCCGCTTTGCCGACATCGTTTTCAACGGGACGTTCGTTCTGTCACTGTCCCAGTACGACATGCTTGACGGCAGACTCAACTACGGCTTCACAACGTTCGACAACGTGTGGAGCGCGTTTGTGGTGATTTTGCAGACCGTGACCGCGTCGGGGTGGATGGTGCTCACTCAAATGGTACGTTGGACCCGTTCGCGCGCCGTCTAACGAACGGTAGACCCAGCAAGCCGGGGGGCATGTCGGCGGCGCGCTCTACTTCAACGCGCTTCTGTTCATCGGGATGTGCTTCCTCCTGCAGCTCAACATGGCCGTGCTGTACTCTGAATTTGTGAAAGCAAAAGACGAACAGACTCTACAGACCAACGTGTACGGACATCTCGACGTTCGTGTGACGACATCGCTCCCTGACACACTTGTTTCGACACCAGGAAGCGGCGGCGATCGGCCATGTCCAACTTTATCCATGCCGCGACGAGGAAGCACCTTGAAATGGTCATGTCGTCGTATTCGTCCCAGCTCAACGCCACCACGCGTCGCCGGATCAAGCGCGTGCGGCGGTGGATGCGGCAGCTCGCCCGGATGCCACTTTTTCAACGGACAGGAATCGTTGTGACAGTGCTAAACATCGTCACCCTGGCGTCGGATCACCATCCGATGGAGCCACGATTCAGCGCGACGGCACAGATGCTCAACTTTGCGTTCATGTGCTTTTTTGCGGTCGAAGTCGGCATCAAGATGGTCGGCTTAGGACCGACTCTGTACTGGTCGTACGTCCTTCTCGACATCGCATCGACGTCATCGATCCACTGTATGGATTGAAATCGTAGGGACTTGTTCAACCGGTTCGACTTGGTCACTGTGTTGTTGGGAATCGCTGAGATCTCGTTGAGCCCACCCGCAATCTTGAAAGGCGCCAAGGGGGGGTCGTCCGCGAGCTTTATCACGGCCCTTCGAGCGTCCAGGGCCATCAAACTAACACGGGCGTGGAAGTCTCTGCACAAGTTGATGCTGGCCATCGGGGCCGCCATGGGCGAGATTCTCAACTTTATGTTTTTCCTCGTCTTGTTTCTGTTTGTCGCGAGCTTGCTGGGCATGGAGGTGCGTTGGGTCGACAGCACGCCCCCGCCCTCACCAAAACATCGTAGCTGTTTGCGACGAAATTCCAGTTTGACGGGGCAAACAACCCCCTCCCATTCAACACGACCAACCCGTCCGCGCGCCTGCACCGGTCCAACTTTGATAGCATCGAGTGGGCGTTCTTCACGGTGTTTCAAATTGTCACGTACGACGAGTTTCCGTCAGTCATGTACGACGGGTGGATGGTGGCGGGGTGGATCGCCCCGCTCTACATTGCGTTCATCATCGTAATCGGGACGTGGATCGTCATGAACATGTTCTCGGCCATTCTCGTTGAGAGCGTCCTCGTCGATGCCGACGACAGTATCACGTACGACATTGACGACGCCGTCAGCATGGACTACAGCGACGACGGCAGCGACGATGACAGCGACAACTCGACGTCCGACCGCAGCAGCGGACGCCATCTCGACAAGAACCCAACCGTGAAAGGTACATCTATTGCCAAGACGACGCGCCCCCTGTTCACCGGCCCTTCCCGCATCCGCGCCCTCCGCCGCGCGTTTCGCCGGTATATCCACCACGCATCGCAATCGTCGTCGGCGCCGTCGGCAGCGACTCAACAGTCGAGCTCGACCACGTACCATCCTCCCATCGAGCGAAAAAGCCTTGGTCTGTTTGCCCCGAGCCACCCCCTCCGTCGAATGTGCATGTGGCTGCTCCAACGCCCCGAGTTCACATGGGTCACGACCGTCGCGATCGCCACGAGCTGCTTGTCCACTGCGATGGACTCCCCCTTGTACGATCACTCCCACGGCGTCGGGCTCGCGCTGGAGCTAGCGAACCGAGTGTTTGCCGTGTTCTTTTCGTTTGAAATGGCCATCAATGTCGTCGCGCGAGGACTCCTCCACGGCCACGACGCGTACTTGCGAGATCCGTGGAGTCTTCTCGACGGCTTCATCGTTGTTGTGTCGATCCTGCCAATGTTCGTGGACGACGTCGACGGCTTGGCGGGGCTTCGTGCGCTGCGTCCAGCGCGCGCCCTCCGACCTCTCCGCGTCATCAACAAGCTTCCCCAACTCAAAATCGTCATCAACGTGCTTGTCCGCTGCATTCCAGACATCGGCCGTGCCCTTCTCTTCTTTGCGTTCATGCTCGTGATGTTTGGCATCATGAGCGTGATGCTGTTCAAAGGCGCGCTGTCGTCGTGCTCGCTGTCGCCGTACAACTATGGCACGGCCGACGCGTCGATCACGCCCCCGCCGTGGTTTCCGCCAGCGTACGCAGGACCGTACCGCAAAGCGGACCTCCGCAGCATCGACATCATGACATATCCCCAAGCGTGGGACGCTTTGTCTCCGACGCACCAGGCCGTTCTTGCACCTGTTTGGAACAAGACAGGGTGCGGCCCATTTCCCGACGATGTTGCGCCGTCGTCCAAGGACATGTGCCTGTGCTTTGCATCGACGCACAACACGTCGTGGATGCCGTTGGTCCCCCAGCGCTTTGACAACATCTTCGAGTCGGTCGGGGCGCTGTACGAGCTGACCACGATGGAAGGATGGGCATCCGTGGCGATTGCCACGATCGACGCTGTCGGGCCAGACATGCAACCGATCGCCAACAACCGGCCCGTCCTCATGGTGTACTGGTGGATCTTTATGATTACATGTGCCTTCTTCACGACCAACTTGTTTATCGGGGTCCTGTGCGAAAGCTTTGTCCGGGAAAACTACGGCGCCCTCGTCACGGACGAACAAGTCGCGTGGATCAAGATGCAGCGCCGAGTCATGACGCTGTCGCCGCACGTGCTGCGGCCGGTGCCCCGCCATCCGTGGCGAAAGTGGTGCTACCGCGTCGTGGGCCACCGCTACTTTGACACGATCATGACTGGCGCGACTTTGTTGAACACAGCCCTCATGGCGAGCCAAACGTATGGCCAAAGCGAGCGCGTGTGCCAGATCCTCGCCAACGTGTACGTGGTCTTGTCCGGAGTGTTCGCCGTCGAAGCAGCCGTCAAGTTTAGTGCGTGGGGGGGGCACTACTTTGACAATTGGTGGCACCGGATGGACTTTTGCGTCGCTGTGCTCACATGGCTCAGCATCGCGGTCGCGACGCTTGGCCATGTCGACATGGGCGTCGCTGACAGCCTCGTTCGCGTCGCACGCGTGTCCCGGACGCTTCGGCTCATTCGGCAAACCGAGTCGCTCAAAGTCCTGTTCGACACGCTGACAGTGTCGTTGCCGGCCGTGGCAAACGTGACGTCGCTGCTGCTCTTGTTCTACTACATTTATGCGGCCGTGGCCGTGCAGCTGTTTGCGACCGTCGCGCTCAACCACGACCAAGTGACCGAGTTTCAAAACTTTCAAACGTTTTGGGTCGCATTCCAGACGCTGATCGGGTTCTCGACGGGCGAGAACTGGGACACGTTCCTGTGGCAGGTCTACATGACCGCGCCATCGACAAACCCCCAGTGCGAATCGCGCGAGTTCGACCCGACCATGTGCGGGTTCCACACGCACGACGGCTGCCGTCCCCTCGACGGATGCGGCTCGTGGGCGATCATCCCGTTCATGTACTCGTTCTTCCTCATGCTCGGGTACATTGGGATCAACTTGTTTTCGGGCATCGTGGTCGACGCGATCGGGGACTCGATCGAGTCGTGCCCCGTGAACGGCCACTCGCTGGCCGAATTCGCCGACCTCTGGGCGACGTACGACCCGACAGCGTCCGGGCTCATGACGGTGGACGAGTTTACCGACTTCTTGATGGAGCTGTCGCCACCATTTGGGTTTCATGGCGTCGATGGGATGACGAGGAAGCGCGTGGTTGTAGTCATCGGTACGCGGGACGAGATGCCGAGCGAGCTCTAGCTTTACAACACTCTCGATGTAGGCGAGCTCAACATTCCGCTGTACGACGAACAGTTGGTGCATTTCAAAGACGTTCCACGGGCCCTCGTCCAGCGCATCATGGGAGAGGTAGGTTTTGAAAAGCGGGGAATGGAATGTCATGGCGCGGGGAATGTCAGGGGAAGCGTGAAAAGGTGATCGAGATCGGCCGCGTCCTGGACGATCTGGGTGTAAACAAGCAACTGGACGACTTGTGGACCAAGCAGCGCGGCGCGAAGGACAAAGTGGACGTGCGGTCCAGAGCGTGGAGTCCGTCGGCTGTGTTTGCCGCCAAGTATGTGTTGGCGCGGTTTGTCCGAAACAAGCGCGCGAGAATCGCCCGCGAGGCGCACGCGCAAAAGGTGGTCGCCACAGACGCCGAGGAACGTGAAACAGCGTGTCCGGTGCCAAGTGCACCACATGAGCCAGCGGGGACGCCAGACCGGTCGGGCGATGCTGTCGTACCGTCTTCCAGCAGTCGACCGTCGTCGTTGCTTCGGATGTGGCCGAGCAAGCCAAGCCATAGCGACAACGGATCCAAACTACGTTTGGAACCACTTAAGCATACGAGTGGACGGTCCAAGGCGCACCTTGTCGTCCCAGTCACGGACGATACGGGGCCAAGATAGTGAAGATCTCGCTTCTTCAAGTTGTCCACTGCATGTGTGCTGATCAACGGCATGTGCACAAGTGTGCTGGCCATCCCCGAAGAGCTACATGAACTTTATTGTTCCAGATCCAAATCGTCCTAAAGTGTAAATTGGCTCGTGCAGTCTAGATCGCACCAGCGCATCGGCAATTCACGAGTTGCAACGTTCCGTCCATCTATGTGCATGTAGTAGAGTGTCGAGGATGGACCAGAGTGCTTGAGCTCTAGACAGACAACCGAGTGGTCGACTGCGTTGTGACGATGTTGCACGCAACTCGAGTAACCAAGACCAAGGTGCGGGCGTGGCCAGGTGACGTGCTAGACTTCCCTGCTTCCCGCTGCATATTCATTGGACCACATCGCATGCACCCCATCGACTTCATCGCCAGCCCCCACCAGTAGCACCCACTGCCGCTAGAGCGAGGCGCTGGCCGACTCATGTGGGTGACGCCTCAACTTGTCTAAAGGCATCGCGCACGTCAGACGTAGACTCGTTTGATTGGCTCGTTTTCACGTATCCGGACAGGCACATTCGTTGTCGACGGCATTTTGGAGGTGAAAATCTTGCCGCCGCCTCGATGCATCTACGAGCTGCCGGTGTCGGTCGAAGGTCGCCGGGCGCGACACGCCGCCAAGTGCATGCGACCGCGGCCGCCATGTCGTCTCCCTTGTCTCGCGACGACATCTCGGCGATGGCGAAAACCTCCCCAATGCCGCTGACCCTTCAACAAATGAAAACGTTTGCGACGAACGGCCCGGAACTCCGCCTGAAAGCGTCGGCTTTTCTGCACAACGAGCTCCAGGTTCGCTTTGCAAGGTAGAATGTGACCGTATCGCATGGTATTGCCGCTGAACGCGAGCGTAGAGCGGTCGTGGAACTGTCGGAACTTCCACTTGGACTGAACGAAACCCCTCCGGTCAAAATGGCCATCGCCAACTACACAATGTTATTGCACGATCTGGCGGCGATGAAAACACCGACCACATATGTACTCGACATGCGGAGCAGGTTCCTTTCATGTTTCTACGTCGATCGATTGCTAGGAAGACGACGCGATCTTTACCGCGCGCATCACGCAGATGAAGCAGCAGGGGTCGAACTTAGTTCCGATGATCTGCGGCGGGCTGCACGCGATCAAGGCCACGCCTCGTGTGAAGAACGCTCTACGTCTTCAAGATGTGCAAGTACGAACGATTCGTTGAGCGGGAGGGTTGCTCTGACTCGGACTGTGCGGTGACCACCAGGACGACTTAAACACCCGCCTGGACACATTCTTTCTGTCGCGCATCGGGATTCGCATGCTCATCGGCCAGCACTCCAAGTAAGACTCGCAACAATTGACGTTCGTTTTGGTTGTACCTCCATGAGCTTGTATTCCCTGCAACGCACGAGCTGTCGTCGTGCTTTAGCCCGTCTGACCTGCCACTTCTTCGGCACGCCATAGAGTCGGCGGCCGCGTCAAGCTCACAAACGTCCAAGATATCGTGAACGAAGCAGTGAGTCGAGCAAGTGCGCTATGCGACACCTACTGCGGGCCGCCGCCGCCAGTCGTTGTCCGCGTCGCTAAAAACGGCAACGCGCCGTTCATGTATGTGCGGTCGCACCTCCACCACATGGTACGGCGAATTGTGTTTACTTTTTGATGTCACTGGTACGACGTTGTTGTGTTGATGGTCGGTAGGTGTTTGAGTTGCTCAAAAACTCGATGCGAGCCACTGTTGAGCGCCACGCACGCCTTCGAAGCTCGGACGGCCTGCCCAAGTGCCCGCTGCATCCACGACCGCGCATGAACCATCACAGCCCCCTTCTTGGGTTCGTTATCCCTGATGTAAGTCGTCCGCGAGGCGTCATCTTGGGCTTTTCCTGGCCGCGTGTTGGACTGAGTAACTCGTCTAGCTGGACACGATTGATGGCGTGACGATCTTTCCACCTGCCGGTGCTGCGGGGTACAGCGAATCGATCTCGTTCCGTGGCCTGTGATCAAATTTTACGTCTAGCTCTGCGCTTCCCCCCATTACAGTCGTGATATCCCAAGGCGCGGAAGGTGCGATGCCGCGCTGCAACTGCGTCGGTGGACGCCATGGCGTCCAACGTTTCTGACAGAAATGGATGTGTGGGTTGCGAATCGACCGCTCACGAACGACATGTCGTCTAGACTTGACAATCAAGATCTCGGACGAAGGCGGCGGCGTCCCGCGCAGCGAATGGCGCAACCTGTGGCAGTACACGTATACGACGGCGGACGTGGTCGACCCGGCCGTGTTCAAGGGGGAAGTGAATTTTCGTGATCATTTTTGTGGCGGCGGGTATGGTCTTCCGATCTCGCGCCTCTTTGCCAGGTACTTTGGCGGCGAGGTCACGTTCCTGTCGTTGGAAGGGTACGGGTCGTCTGCGTTCATCCAAGCCCATCGTCTCGGCAAGCAAGCCGAGCTCGTCCCTGGCCATACCAACTTTACGCTGCAGCCCCTCACGTTTTGAATCGATCGTTCGTTGTTGTCGACCCATGGATCGAGGTCGTTGTGGAATACACCAAGGGGACGCCATGTGACGATCGGCACAAACGAGAAAAGAATGGGACAGTGGTGGCGCTGTCATGTGCATGGAAGCATGGCGTCAGAGGCAGTAGTGCTCGACGGCTTCAGCATCGTCATCATGATGGACCGTGGATGTTACAATCCCTGGCGCATCGTGCGTGCCGCTGGATATCCATTCCTGTGTGTAAACCAACATGGGCTCATCCAAGCAGCACAGCGTTCCATCTCGATCAGGTTGAGCAGACGAGAAACGACAAGCAGCCAGCGCGCACAACGTGTTTGACATGGATGGCCCATGACCGTCGCGGAGCATGGTCATGGACCTCGCGCACGTGGACCTGGAGCAGTAGAAGGATCGACGACAGTGTATTACGACGGAGAACGACGTGCCATCTACGTTTGCACGGACGCCTTGATCAAGTGCTCCATAAACACTTTCAAACTAACGTCGTCGGTGAAAATGACTTCGCCCTGGCCATCCCCCGACATGTGCGTCGTGCTCGGGTTTAGTTTCGCCATGAGGAATCGCGACTGACTCTTGTGTTGGTCGCACACGACGAAGCGAGGGACAGGGAAGCGAGAGTCCATGATGAGCTGCGCGTCGGCCTGGGGGGCTTCCAGGAGGTTCTTGAAATGGGCATGGTCGGGATGTTCGTGGTACTTTTGGTCCCGCCAGCTCGCAATCATTTCACCGTGAAACACGACGACGTAAAAGAACGAATCGAGGAGCAAGATCGTGTCGGCGCGGACAGAGCTCGAGTCAAGGAGAGCGGGGGTCGGCGGGCCCTGGAACGAGTACGACAGGAGCGACGGCTGGATCATCACGAGCGAGTTGGTCGTGCTTTCCCGGAGGAGGCAATGCCGGTACGTCGAGCTTTCGTCGGGCGAGTACCCAAACACTTGAAGGAACTGCGACCGCCGGAGGTGAAACATAAATTGCGGGTAGATGGAGAATTCCCGCGACAATCGAAACGACGACGGGTCGTCCTTGCGGTAGTCGGCGAAGCGAGCCGCGAGGCGGATCAAAGACCGATCGATCCATCGCATGATGTCATTGGTCTCGTCGCCGCGCTCGGATCGAAACACCGCGAGGCGCGTCATGAGCACGGCCGCCGCTTCCTGGTCGAAGCTTCGCTTCAGCGACTCGACGTCGTTCGGGTCGGTTGTCCACGGCCCGCAAATCGTCGTGACACGTGTTCGGTACTTGCCGCTCGAGTGCTGATACCGCGTGATCAACTGGATGTACCGGCCCTTGCCGGGAGCAATGGCACCTTGGTTGGTCACGTCAAAGTAGATGGCGATTGCTGTTTGCGGGTCTAGCCCGCCCAAGCTCCACGTGTTGGTGCCGCCGACGCCAATCTCAGTTTCACTGATGTTCTTGGCCGGCACCGCGGCATTCGTCTTCTTTTGAGCCGCGACGGGGCCGATTGCCCCCGACACTTTGAACTCCCGGGACGTGAGGACTTCGAGCGACGCCGCAAACGCCATCGTCAAGTGATCACGGTCCGACTCGGCCGCTTCCTCCGAGAAGCGCGAGAACATGCGGCGAAAGCTTTCCTTGAACACCGACTGGCCAAACGAATCCGCTAGCACGATCACGCCGCCCGTCTTTGCCACGCACACCTTCATTTCCATCACCCCACTCTGATCGAGCGAACATGCAAACACGTCTACGACGTGGGCCGCGGCTACGCAACGATCGGCGAGACCCGTGTAGTGCTCAATGGCTTTGGCGCTCAATGGCGCATTGCCCTTTTGCAAGTCCGTGTGCGATCGAATGTCTTCGGTGCGCTCGCGGTTTACAATAGCGCCGGGGCCTGTCGTCGCAGGCCCGCCCACAAACAGCATGATGCGAGCGCCTTGGCCACGGAAGGTGGACTCCAGCAAACCCACCGACACGGACAGAGCAACGCCGGTCGCTCGTTGGGGACGGTGGCCGGCATTTACTGGCCACGGGTCACGCTGGAGGTCGCGGAGGATATTGTCCAGCGTGAAGCCGCATTCACCGAGGGGAAGCAAGAAGCGGGCGGCAGGTTGGTTGGGCTGCGGCTGCTGGCCCGGCTGGGTCGTCGCAGCCGTGGGCTGGCGGGTCGGAGCGAGGCCGAGCATGTCTTGGACTTGCTGGGCAGTGAAGTCCTTGTTGCCACGGAACACGTGGGACTTGGGGCACTCGGCAAACCCGAGTTCGTGGACGTGCACCATCGTTCCGAACGTGATAAAGCCGACGAGTGCCTCGTCCGGAAGCAAGTTGAGCGTCTGCTGGATCGAGTCCTTTAGTTCCTCGAGCTCATCTTCCGCAACACACGTGTCCAGGCAAAACACAAAGATGGGCGGTCCAGCTTGGCGCTGCGGCAGCTCGTACTCCAGCGTTGTGAAGGACGGAATGAGTTCCGCGGGCAGGTTCTGCTCGGAAATATGCTCAGCGTAGTGAGGGGGAAAGTGGTTGCGCGTAATACAGAATGGACACACCCACAGCTTGGACAAGAAGTCCACATGAGCGAACGGGTTCAAAATCGCGGCACAGCTCTTGCAATGGACTGGGTCGTACTCGACGGCAGCCGGCATGCCCTCGATGGGCTTTAGGGGCTGGTAGATGCATCCCATGGGCACGACAGCGCGCGTCTGCTCCAAAGGCGTGCTGGGCCAGTTGTTCCATGAGAATCGGATCCCGTCTTTCGCTTCAAGAGCTTCAATGTCCCAGGTGGCGGGCGCCACCACGTTGTGCTGGGAGGTAGCCCCGGCAGACGCTTGCTGGTCATAGCCTGGCTGGGCACCATAAGCAGGTTGAGCACCGTAGCCTTGTTGGGCGTATTGTTGTTGTGGCGCTTGGCCATACTGTCCTTGCTGACCGTACTGATCATATTGCGGCTGCTGGCCGTATTGTTGTTGCGGTTGGACGTATTGCTGCTGCTGTTGCGCATATTGCTGCTGCTGGTCGTACTGAGGCTGTTGGCCGTACTGAGGCTGCTGTTGGCCGTACTGAGGCTGCTGTTGGCCGTACTGGCCTTGCTGGCCATAGCCCGCGGCGGGGTACCCTTGCGGCTGCTGCATCGTCCTTGTCCGAATGGAACAATCAGGGGCGGTGGCGTCAGTTTGGTCGTGGCTCGCCATGATTGGTTAAAATACATATATTCGGACCAATCAAGGAACAACAAGGCGTTTTATCAGGTCGTCAACAGATAATCCATCCGACATCGTATCCGGACGCGATCTTCAGACAAAGGAGGTTCTTGATGATGACTTGGAATGCGCTTGTACTGACGGCACTGGCGGTCCATGGAACGGGTGTACAAGCCTCGGACAGCAATCCGTGCGCAATGGACTTTGAAAGGTCCAATGCAGCGTTGAATTTAATCCACGTGTGCTCGTTGAATACCACGCAGCCGCGCATCCTGTGCTTTGTCAACACGATCTCTCCAAACCATGACACAAAGGCGCGCACGATCAAGGAAACGTGGGGCAAGCGGTGTGATAAGCTTGTGTTCATGAGCAACGTAACCGACGACGCGCTGGGGGCAGTCGCCATCGATCACGTGCCGTCGGACCACAACCACTTGTGGCAAAAGCACAAGGCGAGCATCGAGTATATATGGGACAGGTACCGCCACGAATTCGAATGGTTTTACAAAGCCGACGACGATGCGTACGTGATCATGGAGAACCTGCGGGCGTACCTGCGGAGCCCCGAGATTGTCATGCAGCAAGACGTGGTGCCGCTTCAATTGGGTCACCGATTTCGATTGACCGACGACCTGATTGAATACTACGTTGGCGACAGGCTTCTGCTAGACGCGTACCAGCAGCGATGGCCACATTGGTAGGTCATACGGTCATGTATCGCTTGGCTGATTGTTTTGCTGCGACTGCAGGTGGGTGTTCAACTCTGGAGGGCCAGGTGTCGCCATGAATAGTCTGTTCATGCAGCTGGCCGTCCAGTTGTTTCCGCAGTGGACATGCTTGAGAGACGAACACAGCCAAATGCTTCCAGACGATGCTGCGATTGCGTTTTGCATGGCGTGGTACGACGTATTTCCTCCAAATACAAGGGATCTGCGCGGTCGGGAACGATGGCATGCCAACCATCCGCGTACGATCCAGCAAGCCGAGGGTTATGTGGTTCATATGTCGGTCTCGTCTAGATGGCGTGTACTTTACAGATCCGTCGGAGTACCCCGACGACATTTGGTCCGTGGCTGCAGTCGACTCAACGCAGAACTGAAGGGTCGTCGCTTAGGTTCAACCAGTACCACAGAGGCATCGGTGGCATCCAGTGGAAAGACGACTGCTGTGCCCCCGACAGCATTGCCTTTCACTACGTTAGCCCTGACTACATGCTCCATATCGAACGACAATTGTATACGTGTCGAGCAAGCGGCGCCACCAGCCTGCGACAAGCATCCATGCCAGTCGGCGACCACGGCCCCATTGCCCAAGATGTTGTATTTAGCTGATTGGGCTACTGAACAAGAACGCCTCGTTGCCACCTCAAGCTTGCTTAGAATTGCCTCGGATTGATAGTCTGTGATGTTTTCATGTCCGATCAAGGGTAGCCGTCTTCGATGGCATGTCCTGACCAGTGAAGTGATGGACACGCCATTCCATTCGATAATGTCGAACTCATTTCATCTCTTAAGCGCGCAAACACACACTTGACCCCTCCTGTTGTGGCTAGCACACAAACGTATGAATGAGAAATGCTGACACGCACTGGTTGCCAAAGCGCTCGGGAATAGATTGAAGCATGACCGACGAGTTGTCGTGCGCGGTGTCGTCGGCAAGTAAAACAACCCACAGCACCCTTGGGCAATCCATCAGTGGAAATGTACCGCGCTCACGCAAGTCAGATCACTGAGATCCGAAAACAAGAACTCGGTGACAAAGGCCATCGATTGGGATGATTGCTATAGCGTTTTTGTTTACTCCCAGCGAGGATGTAGGGGTGCTGAAGGGTGAGCTTCAAGCTCGTCTTGTACCTGCAAAGAAGAACAGGAGAAAGGAATAGGAGGCACCCGTGAGGAACATCATGCTCTACTGGATGAGTTGGGGATCGATCGCCTTGAGGCTGCGATGACTTTTTGTTGGAAGAGTCCGGATACAATACCACGATTGAATGGACTTATCCGGTGGCATTCCAAACGATCATCGTCGCTTTGGCTCAGATGCCATGCTGACCGTCCGAATTGTCGCGACGGGCGCCATGACACGCATGGACGAGGCGGTGGACTGACATAATGCAGCCAGGAAGCAATTCCGCCGCCACCAGTGTGCGCTCAACCGTTGCTTGCAACGCAGGTTCGGCAAGGTAAGTGGGGAAAGGAGTTGCATGCTGACTGTCACCAACGAAGTGGGCATACGCGGCGTCAGCAACTCCGAGCAAGGTCTATGCACAGTCTGTTTGAGCTGAGCAACAATTGTAATGACAATACCCAACGATTTTTGAAGCGTGGAAGGATTCATGAACGAGATACAGTTGTCAAGGTTCGTCTCTGCCCTCACCGTCGTGGTGCGATGACGGTACGTATGTGGTACAATTCGCTGTGGTCTTCGATATCTTGCGCCTGCGCCTCTGAACGGCACTGGCGCCGGTAGTTATGGTCGAGATCCCACCACGACCGGCACCCGTCGCAGTCGTTACATGTGGCGCACGTGGCGTTTGAAATTTTGATCGGGTGGCGGTTACGTCATGCACACTAATTCATGGACGCCATCCGACGGGCGCAGGAACTTGATATATGTATGCAAGCACCTACAAATAGTGTGGTACTCCTTGGCGATCTGCTTGAAACGGTTGGCCGGACGGCGGTTTCACCACCTTTCAGTTGCAGGATTGGCAGCTATGTTTGGACAGAGCGCATGGGGTTGGGAGATGGACGGCACCTGGCCTGACTTTGGCATTTTCCAGACGATCGCCACACTCACACAGTTGAAGCCATGCACGACCACGACGCCATGAACCGACGCCACGTGGAGTACCCCACCGCCCCGACCAGCGCCCTGCTCAACGTGCACAACGTGCGGAGAGTGCTGGCCGACACCAAGATCCCCGACGAGTGGCGATGCCGGTACAAAACAGGCAAATGCAACTACCCGCGTGCGCTCAAAACCAACAAAAAGGACGGCACGGACGCCATGTTATTGCTGTGCGAGCGCCACCGGCGACTCCAAAACAAGACGAAAAAGCGCAGCGACACCAAGTACAAAGCCGACCGGGCAATGCTCCGTGTCGTCAAGCGGCTGCATCCCGACTTAGTCCACCACAAATCCAGCACATTGCGTTCGAACGGTCAGTGTCCAGCCTCGCCGTCGTCGTCGCTATCATCCATGTCGACGGATTCGCTCCCAGTGCAGTCGACCACCTCGTGCAGTGCCTCAACGCCGCCGTCGGTGCTTTTTTCTCCGTCCGAGCTAGACATGCTAGCGTTCTATCTCTTATGATGTAGCTTCCAGTGTTTCATTCGTCCACCCACGTGAATCCCCCCATCGACCATGCACCAAGCTCCGGACGGCGTTATCGGAAATTTACACGATAGAGCACACACCGGTTTTGTGGACGCCGTGTTGTCGTTTGAGCTACGATTCGCATCTGGGGACGCTATGCGTACTGCTCCATGAGCGGGAGACGCTTGACAATCGGCGGCTGCTCCACTTGACGCAGCAGCTTGAAGATACCCGTGCCCACGGCGATGGGAATCCCCATGATGATGCATTCGCTGACGCCGACGATCGCGTCTGTTCGCGAGTGAACCTACACACACCAACATGACATCGCGATGGCCGTCGCATGGCGCGTACCGCCGCGTCGAACAAGTGATCTGTCGTTTTCTCGAACGAGGCCAACATCAACACGCTTTCCTTCATCTTGGCAATGCCAAACCGTGTGATTCCGAGGACTTCGCCCTTGAACGTCATGATGTCCGAGAGCAGCATCAAGTGCCGCCGGTCGATCCCGATGCCGTACGCACTCATGATATAACTGACTTCGGACGCGATCAAGAAGCGGGCGGCTTCGATCCCGAGGGTTTTCTCAACTTCGATGATGTGATTCGACGTCGTGTGGAGGCCGTCGACGCCAGGAATGCCCATCACGTCGCTGAGGCCGTACCCTTCGACAAGCAAGTGCAGCTTCTTGTCCTTGCCTTCTTCGTAGTTGATGACAGCGCTAAGTAGATGGAAACGATTGCGTCAGGCGCTCCATTGCGTGGCTGTCGCGCTCGCACGTACCGATTCACGGTGGGAATTCCCTGGACGATCACTTTCGGCAACGCCGCCTTCAACGACTGCATGGCAAAATACATGCTCGACCGAGAATCCATTGCCGATTTGTATTTCGCCGGCGCCAGGATGCGCAGTTTGTCCGGGCGGCGGGCGTTCAGTAGCACGTGCGGCTCCTTGAGCAGTTTGACGATGCTGCGGGGCGGCATGCCCACAGCGCCGAGAATGGCCTGGCGCACCGTGCGTGCATCGATGGTGAGCTGCAGCGCATCGATTGCTTGCATGTCGAGCTTGACGGACAAGTACGCTTGATCCCTTGCAAACACTTGCTTGATGTGGACGGCGACTTCTCCCAGCGTCGTCTTTTCAATGCGCCCTTTGACAATCTACCACACACAGGGTCGATTCCGACAATCCGGACGAGAACAGGCCGTTGTACCCGCGCACTGCGCTCATCGTCTGCGCACACCAACGCGGCCGTGATGATTGGCGTCGAGATGTTCTTGCCAGCATTGATGATTTCTTTGAGGCGCGGCACACCCAACGTCACGTTCATGGATGCAACTCCAGCAAAGTGAAATGTTTTGAGCGTCATTTGCGTCCCCGGCTCGGAAATCGACTGCGCGCCAATTGCGCCCACGGCCTCGCCAGGCTCCATCATGGCACGATGGTACTTGGTCAAACTCAACTGCAGCAACGTCTCGCACTGCAGCCGCGTCAACCGACACACGTTGTGTACGAGCAGTCTGCGCACACACCATCCATCAGCAAGTTGTTACTAAAGGGCCATATGCAAGAGGCATCCATGCATACCGCGCGGCTTCCTTTTGTTCCTTCGTTCCATGCACAGAGGCTTGCTTTTGCCACTGCGTCAACGCCGCCTCGTTCGAAAACGTGTGGTGCCACTGCGCTTGGCCGACATATGCCAAGACATCCTTTTTGTTGTCCACAGCGCCCGACGTGGACGGCGCGGTCTTCCGCGACGCAATCTTTTCCTTCTTGACGGGGGCAGCATGTCCCATGTGCTCCGACTGAAACGCCGCGCCAAGGGATTCGGAAAACGGGGTCTACAACGGTCAAGTGGATTATGACGACGACGGCGCGACGATAGATCGACGTCGCCTACCATGGATGAATCGTCCAACGGCGGCAAGTGCACACTCTTGCGAATGCCAGCCAACGTCGCCGCGGCTTTGTAAAAGAACTGTTCGACTTCGGTGAGAAACTTGCGGCCGAGTGGAAGTATCGACTGGAAGTCGGGGCGCTGGACTGCGTCGGTACCCAATTCGCGCAGCTCAAACGGCGTCAGCGCGACACCCGTGCGATCTGGCACGGTGTTCTTGACATGCACAACGAGGCGGTCAAAGTCCACAGGCCGATCGTCGCCTTCCATGAAGGCAGGGTTGAGGCCGTCGTCGCCGTACGTGAACTGCACGACGCTGCCTTCCGAGTTGCGCACGGTCGCGTCGTATTGGCAGCTCAAGTCTTCCAGTGCTTTCATCAATCGACGCGCCATGTACCCTGCATGGTCCAGTCGTGAGAGGCGACCGCGAAGGAGGCAAGCACCTTACCGGTTTCAGCGGTCTTGACAGCGGTATCGACCAGCCCTTCACGACCACCCATCGTGTGAAAGAAGAATTCGGTCGCCGTCAGCCCCGAGTAAAACGAGTTGCTGACGAACCCTTTGGCGGCAGCGTGCAACGCATACGGCAAAAAGTGCGGCAACGTCCGGTTCACAAACCCTTCGGGGGCACGTTTGCCCCCGACACTCTGCTGGCCCACGCACGCCACCATTTGCGAAATGTTGAGCGCCGACCCCTTGGACCCGCACTCGGCCATGATCTATATACACTACGCGTGATCGCCCCGTTCGCGTCAACTGCCAAACGGCGTACACGAGGGTTGTTGTGAAACGGAAGCGATCGCATGCACTCGGCCCCGGCCGTCTCACGAAGCTTCCCCAGCAGTCCGTTCAATTCGCTTTCGAGGGACTCGAGCGCATTACACCCAGGCTTGAGCTCGAGTTTGCCGCGACGGTATTGCTCGATCGTGTCGTTGGCGCGGTCGTACCCCGCGTTTAGCAGAACCGCCTTCTTCTCGTTCAAGTCATTGGACGGCGTCACATCGTCGATCCCGATCGAAAAACCTGCAAAAGCGACCAAGGACATGATGACGAGGAGCGAAGGGCGGACAGTAGCATGGCAGGCCAACGTGATCCACACTCAAGGCCCCACCACCGCCACTGGAAACTCAAAACGCATCAAACGGACCTTTAAAGTTGCCCAGCCAGCGTGCACACAACTTTGCGAGCCGGTTCATGCACCGCGCGGCTTCGGCGGGCCCGTGGTCTCGAATCAAGACGTAAAACAGCCCTTTCTTGCTGCCGTCCCCGAGCGTTTTCTTGCACAAGTTGCCACTCAGGAGCTCGCTGTTGCGAAACACGACATACCTACGGCCCGAGCACACACACACAACTCCGTCAAACCGAGTGTGTCCATCGAGACGATCGTCGGTACCCGTCCTTGTAGCACATGCTCAAGTTGGTCGTGTAGTTGCGTTCCTTGAGTTCAAAATTGACTTTGACGGGGCACTTTCGGTTGGGTCGCACGAGCAGCGAAAACACTTGCTTGCCGGTCCACAGCCGGATCGGGCACACAATCGCAGCTTCCGGTAACTCGATGTCGTCGAGTCCGTCGCCCATCAGCGTCAGCACTTGGCAAAATTGTTCGCGGTTGAAGAAAATGTTCTTCTGAGTGAGCAAGTAGGACGCGGTCAAGAAATCTTGAGTCGCCGCCACCAGCGGTTCGCCTAGCCAAACAACCATTGTCCTGGCACGCTCCCAAGCACGCGTGACATTATACAAAAGACGCGCACCGTTGCGGGATGTGATCAAGTTGTTTGGAACACACATGAGCGTCGCCGCTTCCGCGCGCGCTTCCTCGGTCTGCGGCAAGTGCATGTTCATTTCGTCGCCGTCGAAATCCGCGTTGTACGGCGAGCACACGCACTCGTTAAAGCGAAACGTTCGCCACTGGAGAACTTTCGCGCGGTGCGACCTATCCATGCGACCATGAAATCATGCGTCAAGGGACATCAAAGCAAACACAGGATGGAAACACAAGCGTCGTGCAAACGATCGGTCGCACAGAAGACGGATCGGATGCGTCAACTCACATGATGCTCATTTTGTGCAAGCTCGGTTGCCGGTTGAACAGTACAATGTCATCGTCTTCCATGTGCCGTTCGACGATGTCACCTTCTTTCAAGTCGTCCGCGAGGCTCGCCCGATCGCCATACATGAGATTTTTCGTGTATTTCTGGCCTACGAAACACCACTCGCATTAGTAGCTGCACAACGTCGACCGCTGGAAAAATACCTTCAATGCGGATCGAGTTGGCCCCCGGGTGAACTGCAGGTCCATTGATCACGCGCTGGCGCAGCTTGGCAATGTTGTATCGCGTCACCTTTTCTGGATACGTCATGGTTTTGGCGACCTAGTGGCTTGCTTGAGCAATTTCGTTCTCTGCATGAATTCGAAAGCGTACGTGCTCAGGGACCCCCACTTGGTCGATGCGGAGGTTTGGATCGGGGGAAATGACCGTGCGCGCAGAGAAATCCACGCGCTTGCCACTCAAGTTGCCACGGAAACGGCCTTGTTTGCCTGCACAAAAATGCGCGTGAGAAGGAAAGCAGGCAGAGCCGCGTCCGACACAACACAAACGATAGAGCAAACCTTTGAGGCGCTGGCACAACCCGCGAATGGGTTTTGGTGCCCCTTGAAGTTTGGTCAAGCCGGGGGTGTCGCCATTCATAAACTGCGCGACTTGGATTTGCAAAAAATCCCAGTCCTCCATGACCATCTTGAGCGTCGCCCCTTTCTGCAGCGCCGCTTTGAGTGCAAAGTTTACCTATGCCATCGTCCAACCGCTTGAGATGTGTAGAGCAGGTCGCCAGCCATGGTATCTCTGGTGGCGTCGTTCGCAAGGACGTCTACGTACTTGAATGATTTCTTGCAATTTGACCGTCAAGTCGTCTTCGTTGCTTCCGCTGCCCACGTCCATGGCAACACTCGGGCGAATGCAGACGGGTGGCACCAGCATCGCATTCAGAACGAGCTTCTCTGGGCGCCCAGCAAATGCATTGAGCCACAACAATGGGCAATCCTGCACACCATGTTAGCAGGGTGACACAACCACGCCTCCGGCGAAGACGTGCACCGACCTGGTCCGGGATACGCTCAAAGAGTTCTTGTACGACGACGGGACTCAGGTCCTCTTGTGCTTTGCTCAGCAATGAGTTGGTCAGGTCGGGGTTGGCCGCTTGAGCCTGTGCAAACTGGGCCACGAACACCGTTCGCATGTCGTGGGCCGACTTGGCACGGTACTTTTCATGGATGATCTTGAGCGTTGGGCTCGTGACTTTGCGCACAGTGCCGTTAATTGCGTCGCAGTGGGGACACCGAACGACCTTCTTACACAGTAAGCTGATGCGCTTCCGTGTGTTAATCTTCTTGAGCGCATCGGCGGACGGGTCTCGCATGCGACGGAGGAACGACTCACGGACGTCGCCGCCAAGCAGCACGCGACTGCAGCTCTTGCAAATGTTTTGCAGAATTTCGATCGTCGCTTTGATGTACCCGATGTGGAAAACAGGAAGTTCCAGTTGAATGTACCTACGCAACACTCCATGGGATGTTACGTCCAAGGCGACGAATGGTGTACCCGAAGTGGCCAACGCAGTCTGACAGCTTCTGATGACACGTCTCGCAGTCATCCACCTTGTTCGACACTCCCAAGCGCTTGTCCAATACACCATTCGGAGCAGGCTCGCGCGTCGGCATTAAGAAGAGGTCTCTACATCATGGATGAGCCGACAAGACTCGATTGGTTGTGGACCATGCCGTCTTACTTGGAATGGATGGGAATCTCCGACATGCGCATCATGTCGGTGGAGCTCAACAGACCAAAGTTGAGATGGCTGATCTTGGACGGGCGATCATTCTCCAGAACGAACTGCTTTACGAGCGGGTTCCGTCGCACCGCCGTCGACATCGACGACGCCGAGCTGTTCATGGTGCCAGCGCCAGATTCACCGAGTTCGAAGGATTGGTTGATACAATCCAATTGGATGAAGCCAAGAAACCAATGGACCCCCCTTCCACTTCCTGGAATTTAATTGTTAGCAAATAGATGAAACTTCAAAGTTGCAATTTATATTATTTCATGGGTCCCCCCAAACGGCGCATTGCAACCACATGCACGACCACACAGCACGGTCGAGCCTACAAGGTTGTAGCATTTACGTTCACAGGAAGGAGCAAGCTTCCACCGTTCACGGACATACTGCCATTCTGCACCTAGTCTGTTGGCATGTCGGCAGCCTCGTTCGATTTAAATGGGCCTGGGATTCATGCTGGTCCATTCCCTCACCTCCTTAGCCCACCGTTGTGATTGAAGTAGCCCACAGCCGCCAATACAGCTGGTAGGCAACGGCGCGAGCCCTGCCGCGGCGCTCACCCGAGACTGCAGTGTAGTCCCTTGATATGAGGCTCCAACTCGCTCAGCAGACAGATTGGTCGCTGGATGATGATGCGGTTGAGTTGGGCGTGCGCCGTTGTTTGCGTCGTCAATATCCGGGAAATTGGCTGTTATCCGGACTTCGCTTTTCGTGGCAGGCAAAAAGTTCGACAGTCTGCACTTGGACACCACATCCACGCCAGTGCATGCTTTGCGCTGCCACGTGAAACGCATGCTAGTCGTTCGGTCAGCCATCCACCACTCTCGCCATCCGCTCGTCCATATGCATCGTCATAGAGCATCCTTTTCCGCGGTCCGGCTGTCCATTTGCCATGCTAGTACCAGCGCGGTTAAACAGACGCAATTGCATGTCGACTTGCAGCCAGCGATTCGCGATGCTTCTGGAAGGTTTCCAGTGACGGCGTCAGGGCCACGGTTCCTTGATCTGGTCAAGTGGTGGCTCACGGCCAAAGAAGAGACCGGGCCACGTGTGCCGAAAGACGCCGCGGAACTCGATCGAAGTCTGCCAGTGTTGACACCAGATTTCACGGTTCCAATTGACGCAGGTCATGCGCGCCTGACGTGGCTAGGACATGCGTCCGTGCTGCTGGAAGTTCCCGTGCCTGGCCGCGACCGACCCTTCGTCATACTCACCGATCCAGTCTTCACCGACCGGTGTAGTCCGTCGCAGTACTTTGGCCCAAAGCGCTACCGTCCTGCTCCTGTACCGGTCGCGAACCTACCTCCTGTGGACATCGTGCTCATCAGCCATAACCACTACGATCACTTGGAAGAGGTGACTCTGGCCCAGCTATATGCCGTCCAGCCCAACATTTCGTACTTTACCCCGGTCGGGAATGCCAAGTGGATTGCCAGCGCGGGGGTTCCACTCGCCAACATCCACGAGCAAAATTGGTGGGACGTGTCTCCAGCGACCACAGAGACCGAAACCTTGCCCTTTGAAGTCGGATGTGTACCTGCCAACCACTGGAGCAAACGGGGATTCTTCGACCGAAACATGGCCCTCTGGGGTGGGTTTGTTGTCCGTGGGTTGGGTGGATCGTTCTACTTTGCAGGAGACACTGCGACGGGGTCGATCTTCCAAGCCATCGGACATCGGTACGGCGATCAAAGCGTGTCGGCCATTCCAATTGGCGCGTACTCCCCTCGGCATCTCTTTCGAGACCACCATTGCGACGTGGCGGAAGCGATTCAAATTCACCACCACGTCAAAAGCCGCGCGTCGATCGGGGTGCACTGGGGCACGTGGGTCCTCACCGGCGAGTACTACTTGGAGCCCAAGCAGGAACTCCATGCCCAAATGGCCGCGACGGACCGCCCGGACGCATTCACGACCGTCGACCATGGACAATCGAAACTCGTCCAGTGGGTGTTGGATGATGCATGCACTTCCTAGAGCGCGTCATTGCCGTCGACGCCTGGACCATAGACGAGTAGTGTAGTTTCAGTAATAGTAGAGTCCGATCTGGAGCAAGGTGTTCCGAGGCTTAACATGACCAAGGCGATTTCTTTCCCAGCATTGCATCCTACGTCTGGCAGAGTGTTTCGAGGCCGCCGCCGTTTTTTGCACTCGCACTCTGACTTGTCGCTGGCTCCGTTCGGTCGTTTTGGGACACACGATCGTGTCGAAGTGTGCAACAACTCAGGCGAAGACGTTTTTGCAAGCAAATCGCAGACGAGGATGCGACCGCTTCACTCGATGGCCAGGCATCGTCGCAGACCTTGCCAAGGAAACTCCACATGAACACGTTGTTGGCTCCACTCGAAGACTGCTGGTTCGCTACGCGTTTGCAAGCTGGACACGATGCATGCGCCATGCCACGATGGAAGACGTCCGTCGACAATGAACCAATTGGACAAGATGGACCAGCCGACGCCGCACAGGCCGCATGGAGTCGATTTCTTTGGGCCGGCGAGTTGCAACCATCAATCGGTGTGAGTCGACTGGTCGAGTCTAGTTGAACGGCAGACTGCAGTCGCCGCTGTCGTATCCACAAGACTCAGTAAAGCACTCGGAGTTGCATACGGAATTGCCCAGGTTAAATTGCGTGCACATGTCTTCGCAGTTTTTTGGGCACACGACAGACACGTTCAGGGAACTCGCGAGGGACGGCGACGCCTGCAAGGAATCGCAAAACGGCGTGGACGAAAGCAAGAGGCGCTGGGATGCCAACGCTTCCACGACGCGTGAGTCGGTCAAGTCAACCGTCTCGATCGGGTTCCCGTCAGCGTAGATGGTCACGCTCGGCTTGCGGAGGAGCTGCGACGGCAAGGCGCGCAGTTGGTTGCCAACGACGTGCAATGAATAGAGCGCTGGCATGTCGGCAATACCGGCGGGGATCGTGCGAATCGTGTTGAACTCCATCCCGAGTGTGATGAGGTTCGGCATGGTCAGAATTTCCTTAGGAAACGTCTGGAGGTTGCAATTCGCGAGCCACAGTGTCGACAAATCCTGCCATCGAGTCCACACGTCGGGCGGGATGGTTCCAAGGTCCGGCGCGTCCGCGATGTACATGCCGCTTCGGGAATGCGGGTGGTGCAGCGCGCGAGGGACGTGTCGCAGGTCGCTCTGAAAAATCTGGATCATTAAAACCGACTCGTTGAATGCCGCGGACGGAATATCCCAGTTGCGCAACGATGTGTTTTGGATGCGAAATGCAAACAGCCGCGGGAACTGCGCCATCGTGTCGGCCGCTATCCCGTTCGGGATTGCACATGACTTGACGAGGAGGAGTAGGACGCTTGTCCCCACCATCGACTTGTCTAGAAACCCGTCCACCGACGCCATCGAGCGATTGAATGCCGACCCGCTTGTCAAAGTGGGGCAGTTGAGCCGAACGTAGAGGCAATTGCATCCCAAGTGGTCCCATGGAGCCGTCATGCGGACACAGAACGGCGGGCAAGCATCCCGACCAAATGTGCTCACGGTTGACAACACCAGCACGACAGCCCCCCAGAGGAAGTTCACCACCAGCATAACCTTGACGATCGTCGGCTGCATCAAACACAGCCGAGAAGGCCACGAATGGACTGGCGATGATGGGAGCGGGGTCGTTGCTGTCAACGGGGCGATGGCGGCAGGCTTTTTGGTGAAGTCGGACACGTCTGGACCTCGAGGGTAGGCCGGTGTGCGCATCACGATATCGTAGTGCTGGACGTGCCGCCGCGGCATCGTTGTTCGCTGTAGGTCGCCGACGATACGCCAGAGGATGAGAAAGTTGGAGAGGTTGGGGCCGATGGAGGCAATGAGGTCAACGGGCGAGTTGACGACAAGGAAGCGGGCGACGGGGATGTTGGTCGCGAGCCAGTCGAAGCTGTTGCCGTACACTTTGGACCCAAATTTGGCCTGGAGCATCGGAACGACGTGGTAAAAGAGCGGAATGCCCGTGGACAACACGAACGAGAGCAGGCAATCGACAAAGTCCACGAGCATGCGGAGCAGCCCGGACGCGGGAAGGAAGAATAGCCACGGGGTGAACCAGCAATTGATGGTCACGCACAGCGCGTAGCCGTAGGCGATGTTGGTGTGCGCGAGCTTTTCGGCCATTTGCTCGGCCATGAACGTCTCGCACACGACTTCCAGGAAGTGCGTTGCACTCGCGTACAAGATCACCAGGGACGACGCGACCGACGCCGCTCGTTTGGGTTTGGTCCTGCCAGCACAGTGGTGGCACAGTCGAACATACGGCAGGACGTGGAGACCAGCCACCGCAAAGCTAACAATCGACGACAGCAACGGGTTCCATGCTTGGAGGAGAACAACTTCGTATGGCGTCATGGACGCCATAAGGACCCCCCGTACAGCAAAGTACATGAAACTTAGCGCATGCTGCAGCAGACACAAGACGAAGAGGGGCCGGCCGATCACAAGCGCCCACTTTACCTCCACAAAGAACGAGATCGACTTGTCAAGGAGCGTCGACCGACGCAATTGCGGGTCACGGACCGCCTCGCCCGTTTGCGCGGCCACTTTCATCACGGCGCACGTTTCTGCGACTCGGTCGTGAAACGGCCCGTTTCGCAAAGTGACCACCGTGAGCTGGACCCGTGTTGTTGTGGCCAAGACGACGCCCGACCCCGTCCGGGTGATGGACGACATGTCGTCCACGATCGTTCAGTTCATTGACCATACAGGTTCCTTCGTCGAGCATGCCGGCTCGCTTTAGCGACGTTCAATGAGTTGTGGCATGGATGTTATTCAAGTCTCTCAGAGTAGCCTGCGCTGCATTCCACACGCGCTGCCCCCCATGCAGCAGTACACACTAACACGACTTCGATGCGCCACTTGGCGCGTGGCATCAACAGCGACGACGCTTTCCACTATGTTCAGGGGGTGCGTGGGACAATCAAAACCGCAGTCGCTGCACGTCCCAACCCCACGAGGATTTTGATTTCTTTGATGGATGACCTAGACCCACGTGCCAACGGGGCCGAGGATGTGCTCGGCAAGCAACCGCACGACCATCGGTTCCAAGTTTCCGTATTTCTCCATGACGTCGTGCTTTTCAACTGCGAAATGGATATGTTGTCCTGCTACTTCCATCAACTTGCGGTCGTCGTCGCTCGTCCAGTCGGGTGGAAAGACCTTCTTGGCTTTGGCACGCTCCAAGTACCGTTGGAACTGCGGCGCACAAGGCTCGTCGCCTGCCTGTTCGCCGTACTCGCCAACCAAGTTGCCAGCGAGCACGTATTCGTCCTCGACACGCAATTGAAAGCTGACCACGAAGCGTTCATACACGCGTTCTCGTGACAGGTCAACGTGCCACTCGACAAACGGGGAAACTGGTTTGCCACACATGCGCTTGTGGGATTTCCAGTCACGCTGTTGGCATTCACGGGAGCAGTAGCGCTGCTCGCGGCACCGACTGCATTTCTTCGTTCCTTCTTGCATGCATGACGGGCGACTGCATCGTGGCGATCGTTCCGTGCCTCCTGCTCCTGTGGGTGAGAAGGCCCGCGATACTTGCAATTTCGCGGAATTTCGCTCGCAACCGAAGAAAAAAAACGAATTATTGTGTTTCCGAAATGGTCATGCAAATTCCTTGCCCTATAAAGTACTCCTAGTAGTACATAGTTACTACTAAATCACTACTAAATTCCTTTGTTCAAGTAGTAGTTGCCCCTCCATTGAGAAACCGGATAATGCTCGAATCCGTCTTGCGGCAAACAACACTAATTAGATTTCGGGACGTAATGACGCACAAGAGCGATGTTTTGGGGTCGAGGCGACGTCCGTGTTTCAATGATTTTGATCATTTCGGAGGTGGAATCGAAAGGCACCCATAAAAAGTCATGTCACATTCATACAACTATGCTGTCGACCGCTAGAATTTCGGCGTCATTGGGCCGGATGCATTGGTACATCATCTGATTGGCTGATGAAATACCTTGGCGTCATCGTGTATGGCGGAATATTCACATCTTATGCGTTGCCTTGGACGTTTTTTTTGGTATTTTATCACGGTGGGGCTTCTTCGACAACCTTGGTGTTCCCTGTTGGGGCGCTGTCCATGCCGATGATCGAGTGTCCTGCGTTGCATGCGCCATTTCGAGTGTCGGCACGCCATAATTCGCCGTCGTTGTGTTGGATTGACCAATCGGATCGATTCTAGATCACGAATCAACAATTCTAGGATTTGAGAGCCATTTGAACCGAAGCAGTGATGGCCTCCTTGATGCTGTAGTCCGGGGAGTTCGACAACTCTTGGTCTATTCGCGTTCCATATGCATAGTTAGCAATCACTTGTTGCGTGAGTGGGGTTGTTTGGAAGCGCGACAGTACTGGAATGCATGCATGCTGTGTCGTCGACAGACAACCAACGTTCTTTGAACAGATGCCTTGGGGTGGCTTACGGCACACCTTTGCCATGATGTCTGAACCACACTGCCGTCGTCTGTTCTTTGTTGTGTGTGAACGAAATTGCACCAAAAATAGCAATACATTGCACACCCGAAGAATAAGCAGCATGAGAAAGCTCTCGATTTTACAAATCCAGTGGAGCCTTGTCCTGGTGCACGACCGCCTTTAGAGACGCCAAGCGGTCGTCCAACGCGTGGTTTTCCTGCAAGGAAATGCGATTCTTTTCGTCGAGCCGACGACGCCGTCGTACCAACGCTTCCTTCGTTGCTGTGTGCTTGTTCAATTGATCTTGCAGTGCCCTAGGCGACTGTCGTCGGGACAAACACACACACGCCAACGTACATGACACGCCGAGTCAGTTGGTTTTTGCAGTAGTCGGCGTATTGACATGCAAACTGCAGTAAAACCATGGCAGACGCCAGTTCATTCCCATCTGGATGACATCGCGAGTTGACGGGACTTGCTCCAGGGTGGAAGCGTACCTTCCGTGTTAGCATCTCCGCAGAGTGTGACGTCCATCAGTCCTTCCAACACGTCGACTTGCTTCTACAACATTCCCTTGCGCGTGTCGGCCGATCTCGCTTCAACCAAACCGCATACCTTGTGCACGACGGCACCGACGTTGACTGCGTTCAGCGCCCTCCAATTGATGCAGTCGCAAGGGACGCGGAAGGTAAAGTCGAGTGAAGGAGGCAGCTTTGTTGGTGGGGATGGTGCAGGAGCCATCTCGATAGTGACGGAGATGAGCAGCTCAGGCTGTCTGTAATTTTTTTGCCGTGGCAGTGCCCACCACGTTGGCGGGAATGCACAATCGCAAGGTCGCTGCGCCACACATACAAACTCATCGTACGATTTGGAACAATCCCACAGCTCCACTGAAAGGATAGGTTTCGACGTGTCAGGCATATCTGGCCAGACAAACTACAGGCCCTGTCGGTCCAAGTGGCAGCATACGCCGTGCCCTTACCTGAAATGTGTGCGACTTGAAGGCGCTGGAATTCATCATTGCCTTACTTGAGCAGTCACCGTGGGTTGTAGATGGACCATGAAGAGGTTGGTGGCGAGCTAAAGTCTCATCAAGCAGAGCGACACGCAAGGAACTCGGTTCCGGAAGGTCTCTGGCGTCATGCACCGCAACTGCTATGTGACTGCTCATGGTGTTCGACGAGTTCTGACAACCGGACAATCCTAATAACTTAAATATTTTTTGCGAGCAAATGTAATTCTGAAATATATGTACAAAAAGAGTCCCACAGAATTGGGTATATTCGATACTTTAATTGTCACGATGGAATTGTCAGCCAATAATGATCCAAAAATCAAAAACGTAACGTGTCAATTACAGAGGGATTGTCTGACCAGCATGAAATTCATATTTCAGCTCTACGCACTCATATGAATTGGACTTCTGAAAAGTGCTCCCTGACGTCGGGTGCCGAGTGTTCGCTGTCCATACTGATAACGTCAATAATTCTGGACAATATGTATTCCCACAGAAATGGATCTGTTCCGATCGATACCCCAATTGTTTTGACACGTAACGTAAATTTACGAGGAATTGTCTGGTGACACCAGTGTGAAATTTCCGTATCCCAGCTCTTCGTTTTGGATTTCTGAATAGTGCCCCGTTTCGGCGAGGTGTCGAGCGCACGCGTTACTACTGAG
>NW_008580168.1:878296-878682 GCF_000520115.1 Aphanomyces invadans
GATCAAGTCACCTGGCAAGGATGCCCCGCGGGTGGGGCGCATGACTGCAATGGTGTCGTTGTGTTCTCAACGTGTTCACTATTTAGAGTACGAACGACGTGAGATACGACCTGAACAGACGATGACGACGTGCACATTTTCAGGATGTGTTGCTGTATTGTTCTTGTGGGAAGTTTCATATGAATAGCGGTCCGTTTCAGTTCGTGGGCATTGCGGTCCCTGAGACACGTCTTCTGTGGCACGACATTATCCGCGATCTCCAGGAGCGGTTGCGAGTCGTGTTTTGCAGACGCTTGGCTAGCACTTGAAGGCATTTTGTTGTCGTCATGGCCGAATGCAAGGGCGAGTCCCCACACGTTGCCCTGTGATGTAGCACAACTGCAGCT
>NW_008580168.1:881771-904930 GCF_000520115.1 Aphanomyces invadans
CCATGATTCTCGGCTTTGCAACGACCAAAGTGGCGCGTCCACTCCATCGCTGGGTTTGACAGCACTCCTGAACCGCCTTCGACTAGCCATTCCAACCTCCTTTTCTCGTCGCCATTCCATCCCTTTGAAGGCGATTCCAACGCTTTCAAAGCGCATCGGGGCCATTCCCACCTGCTTCCGGCGCATTCCGCCCCCCACAGCGTTGAAAAAACCGGTATCGATTGACCAATCAAAAGGCAGAGTGCCGTTGGACAAACATATCTAAATCGAGCTGACCACACGACGGACCTGCCGCCCCATCGAGTTGGCACAAGCAAAAGCTCCTCGACATCGACACATGGCCGACGCCACTGCGATGACTTCACACTACACCCTTGCCATTGAAGAGGTGGAAGCACCTGGCAAGGCAGCCGTGGACGACAACATCTTGACCAAACGGCCACACTCGTCCAAGAAACGTGTCGTGTGCCTCGACGTGTTCCGCGGCATCACGATTTTTGCCATGATCTTTGTCAATCTTGGCGGTGGCGGACTCGAGCCGTTTATGCACGTCGAGTGGAACGGGTTGCGGCCAGCCGATTGCGTCTTTCCGTTCTTTGCATGGATCATGGGCGTGACCATGAACATCGGGATGGGGTCCCACGCACGCAAGGGAACACCGTCGAGAACCATCTTGGTCGATAGTTTCATCCGCGCCGTCAAGCTATTTCTTCTTGGACTTGTCGTGAACAACGTGCGAAACTTCAAAACCGGGCGAATTACGGGTGTCCTGCAATCGTTCGGGTTTGCCTATTTCTTTGTGACCGTGTGCATTGTGGTGGGCACCGTTGTCAAATCGAACACGTGGCCATGGCTGTGCCGCACTGTCGAAGCTTCCATCGTGGCGACGTCAGTCCTCGCCAACGTTTTGATCACGTTCTACTTGCCTGTGCCTGGCTGCCCCACAGGATACATAGGTACGCCGTTAACAGTTCAGTCGTCCTCGAATGCCGGTCGTTTTAATCTCGTGCTGTAGGCAATGAAATTGAAGGGTGCGAAGGGGGAGCTCACTTGTACATCGACATGGCCATCTTTGGCGAAGAGCACATGTACATTCCAGGGGCAAACGACCCCGAGGGGTTTTTGAACTGGATCATGGTCGCCTTCATAACGTACATCGGCTACGTTATGGGGGGATACTTTCTCCAAGTTCACGAAACGGTATGTCGTTCGGCCCGCCGCTCGTCTTCATGTTCCATGCTAAATTCAGTCGTAGCGTCACAAGGGGATGGTGCTTGTTGGCACTAGTCTGGGTCTGGCGCTCTTTGGCCTGGCCTTGACCAACTTCACGGTCGACAATGGTCTCATTCCTATCAACAAGCAGATGTGGAGCCTCTCGTATGTCTTTACAGTGTCGGGACTTGCGAGCTTGGTCCTGGCCTTGTTATATGGTGTCGTCGACAGATACGCACTTTGGAGCGGAATCCCGTTCAAATACAACGGGATGAACGCGATTGCATTGTACGTGGGGGTACGTCCATTGCGCTTGAATTCACGCAAGCCGGCGATTCACGTTGGCGCTATATAGCACGAAGTGATGGGCAACCATGCACCGTTTGGATGGGACATTGACGACGACTCGAAGACGGAACGATTCCTGAGCAATATTGGCGGAGCCATCATGTACGTATCTTCTTCAATTCTCGGAGAATTGCTCGGTCGCTGACAGCGCTCTGGTAGCTGGACTATGATTGCCATGTGGATGGCCAAAAAGTCGATTTTCATCACTGTGTAATGGCCGCGACTCCACGTGGCCACTATTTACGCGACCCGCCGCCGATCTATCCTACCGCTACACTACAAGAACGACGTCAAGGAACAGAATCGATTCATGTAGTAACTATTCATGCTTCTCTGCTGGACGCCGCCGAAGTTACCCATCGTCGTTTCAATGCCAAATGTACCGAAATCACAGGAAATTAGAAAAATATTGAAAATTATCCGTTGGTTTGAGCACGAATCTCTTATACGGCAATTTGATTGGTTCGATCTTCCATCGAGATCTCTGATTGGTGGAGAAAGTGATTGACAACCAAACTCGACACCGCGGCGATGGCTCTCAAGACGGAGGCAGAGCTCCATGCGCTTGTCAGTCGTATCCAAGAAGCGCTGTCGACTGATGCAATGAATGAGATCGAAACACTCTCAAATGAGCCTATGGGACGCTGCTTCCTTGGCGTGGGTAAGCTAGGAACCCGACGAGTCTTGATCCATTTGGTTGACGGTGATTTCGACAGCGGGGTTTCTGGAACACGCTCTGGCCACGACCGTTCGCTTTCTCAAGGTTTCTTCGCCATGCGATGAAGATGTGAATGCCACCGAGCGTGTACTCCCATCCCTCATCGTTGTTGCCATGTCTTACCCTGTGCCGTAGCTGCTCCTGACTGTTGCCAACGCCGTACTCGATGAGGACAACGCCGTTCACGCTGGTAGGTACTTTGGCAGCTCACGGAAATGATTTCACTCTGGCTGACAGCGCAACTGGGATGGCATAATGTTCTGCTCAAGCTTCTCGTCCACGACAACGAACGCATCACCGACGTACATGCATATCCGTGCCTTCGTCACGACTCCACACGTTCTGAAACGTTAGGCGGCGTCAGGTGTTGTTGTGAATTGCGCGACCCACAACTGCAATACGTCCGGTATCAACATTTCCTTTCCCTACAAGTAAGCTCTCCTTATGATTCCCATAGAACTAACGTTCTTGCCACAGAACGCTTCCACTCGAGCCGCCGACGCGCCCGTGGCCGCTGCTTCAAGCACTTCCACGAGACTCTCGCGATGACAACGATCGTGTAGTGTTGATCCGAGCGGTAACGCGACGCATGACGGGGCAACCGAAGACGGGGTATCTCTTGTGGGGCGCCGCGGTCATTCTAAGTCGGTGGATTCATTTGCATCGGTGAGTCAGAGAAAAACTACAGTCACACCGAACCGCGCAACACGGAGCTATGCGTAGCGAGTTATTCCACGGCAAGAGGGTGCTGGAAGTCGGAAGCGGCCTCGGTCTCAGTGGCATCGTCGCGGGGTTCCACAGCGACCTCACGATTCTGACCGATTACCAGCAGGACACGATCAATGCACTTGCGTACAACGTCGCCCTCAACCAAACGCCGAACACGATCGTGACGCACTTGGACTGGGACCACTTAGACGAGGTATTTGTTCACGACGAGCTGGACAAAGTATGCTTATCCCTTACAGGGGCGGGGCGACCCCAAAGTCGACCTTGTCATTGCAAGCGACATCATATGCGACCCCACGACGGCTGAAGGATTCGCCAACGTGATTCGGAGTCGTCTGTCGGGGACGGGTGCGACAACGTCCGCGAGAGGCGTGCTCAAAACTTCTGTAGGCGTCGCCTACTTGGTCAATGCCACAAGCCACAGCCGGTTTGGCGTCGTGCGGTTGCAAGAAATCCTGCTTGCACCGCCTTTTGACACGACGATCGTGCCAGTCGAGGCGCTCCCCGACGGTGCTCGCTTGCTCGATACAGTCTGGGACGCAAACGAACTCCGCTACGAGCACTACACGATACGACTTCAATGAACCTCCAAACTTTACCGCGCGAAATTACGCACGCTTACAACACACCAACGTCTTGTTAGGAAACAAACTTGCATGTCGTCGAAACTTCGAGATATATTGTGTTGGTATCTCATGGCTAAAGCGGTTGCCTCCACGAGGCGGCGCCTCGACTTTGTCGTTGAATACACCGCTGTCTTGCGCTCGCAGCTAGACCTGACCCCCCTCAAAACTGCACGGGAAGGAGTTCGTCAGGTGGACAGCAAACTCGATCGCTTTTGTGCAAGGCAATCACTTGCAGAGTAGGCTGTGCCCCGTTTGAGGTGCCCAAGTTTCGAATATGCCAGGATCGAGATGCGCAAATTGAAGCAGAAGGTTCGACCCGTGCTGTTCTCCATGACAACAGCCCACCTACCGCCCGCCACCAAGGTGCTGAGAGCTGCGGCATTCGAGCTTACCGATTGTTTACCACAACGGACAACGCGAATTTACACACTTGGCGAGCACGTTCTGTGATGTGTAGTTCCGAGTCATCGAAGCGAGCCTTGGCCACGTGACCCTCTCGTCTCCAACGAACAAGTCCCAAAGCAAGTGGTCATTCTATACCAAGTGAGTCGGCAGACATGACAAAAGAATGACCTGAGCCACGCTTCGATCGGCAGCCTCCTTCGTCCGACGATGTGGCGCAGGATGACGTTCATTCTACTCGATCACATGAATGTAACCGAACCGCTCAAAATATATCAAATAGACATTGTGAACTTCATACTGTATCAACCCTACGTGAATTAGCGATTTTTGGTCAAATGAGCCTTTACGACCGTGCGACACCAAAAAGTTGCCAAGTTCGGAAGGACAATGCCACCGCCCCCCCCGCCGTTTACGCTCGATCGGCCTCGCTACGATCCGAATACCTTCCTTGGGCGATGGAGGCTTTACAGCCAGCGCATGTTGTACCCTCAGTACGAGTACGAAAGATTTGCATCCAAAGCTTGGCCTCGTACGTTTCTTGATGTGGTGCGTAGGGGGGGCGGTTGTTCTGTGCTGATGGAACCGTGGCGCGCACGAAGGCTCGTCTGGACGACTTCAAGACTGGGCACCCAACACTCGGCCACGACGATACTGAGCTATGGGCTGCCCGTCAAGGTACACCGCTCTACGCCACGCCTTTCCCACTTGCCATCGACGGTAGTATGTGATATGGCGTTGAGCGGTGAACACGTGAAGCCATGGTACGCCCGAACACCATTCGTGTCGGCAGCAGTGTCGGCGTTTGGCATGGTGACGTGGTATGCGGGATCGAGGCGGCTTCCCAGCAAATCCAGCAAGGCCGTGGTACCATCAACAGGCTTGCCTCCTTGTGGTCTCGTGGTTCACGGCTGGTTAGGCGCTGGTGTTCACCGGGATGTTTCTCAAGGGGATGTGTCGAGATGTGAAACTCGACTTTATCTCAAACCGCTTCCGTCGTAGGTCGATCTTTGGAACGACGTCGCCTCATGCTGACACGTTAGATAGGTTGACGGAGGCAGGAAGGTGGCGGTCACAGACGGTGAGGGCGCGTACGTGGGAGTCGGTGGCGCCAGTTGTATCACACTGCCAAACTCGTTCGTTCGTGTCGTTTTCGAGTCTGTTTGCAGTTATGCTGGTCCGCGATGGAACCTTTTTGTCCCATGTTCCCCATGGCTGTAGACGTTGGTGTTGTGATTGGGGCCATGAAATTCCAACACCCTGGGTATGGCCTCGTCTTTGGTAAAACACACTACATTTGTGCGAATCCTGTCGGCTGATTGATTGTGCCGCTCGACAGGAGTTCTGACGTTGGCGGGGTGGGCCGGCCTGCCTCTGCTCTGCGCGGTGTTTCCTGCGCGTGGCGCTGTTGACGCCTCCGAACTAGAACCCGAATTCCACAACATGTTGGATAGCCATGGCGACCGCGTTGACCGGTTTACGTACGACCACTCGATCTGGGCACAAGACAAACATGCCAAGTAACAAACGGGCCGCTGACGTCGCACTAGCTGACGGCAGAGTGCAGTCGACGCTCGGGCTAGGCACAGCTTTGAAACAGTGTTTCACTGGCTAGTCGTATAAATTGAGTGGTTCCCATCCATTTGTTCTCGATATACGAGCTGGGTGCTGTCGTGATCTGCTGCGCTATGGACTCTTGTGGATCTGCCAAATATTCCAGAACGCACCAAGCCATCCCCATCATCGGACGAGACTGCCGTGCCACGTTTGGTCAAGGCTCAAAGTCAACGACGCCACACAGCCCATGCGGCCACCGCCGCAATGCTACATGCGGCGCAAACCAACGTGGGCAATGTGCAAGCACACCAATGCGGAATAGCCATCTCGGTGAGGAACTCGCTAAGCGACTTGCCTTGCATGCTGCCAAAGAGAGCAATGTTTGCACAAGCACCAAAGGCGCTACGTCGTCTCGTACTTTTCGATTCATGCACATCGTCGTGAGCAGACTCGCAGCCGTCGTGGACGTTCAAGCACGGAATTTATGGGTGGTCATGCTGTGGGAGTTCATGGCAAGTGTTGGATCCATTCAGCGCCAACACCGTTGAAATGATCGAATCTTCCGACCCACTGCGGTGTGCGCCAGGATGCAAAGTCCTCCTGCCTCCGCTCGCACCCGCGAATTCCCCAACTTGACTGGGCTCTTCAATAACCCATCGTCAGGTGCAGCATGAAGGAATCAAATTATTGCTCAAGACTCGGTCACAATGACCGTGAAGCTACATCAACGAGCGCGCAGGTCGGTCATGAGCAATTGAAAACTTGTCCAGGACTGCGTTTGTGCACGCCATTCCCTTGGTGAGCGTCGCCAAGTACGTCACCAACAGAGTATCGTTGAATTCCTGCCACGACTTTGTAAGCGTGCGACCAAAGCCAGCTCAAAGTACCCGTGTGAAAGCCATGTCAAACAGAGCAGATTTCATAGCTGGGAGCTGCTGGCAGCTGCTCGCAACTTGACGCAGCAGCGCGTGGTCAACAGGAATCTCACCTAGACAAGACACGTCAACACGAACGATGGCGTCGACGACACGCCTACCATTCTTTGTCGCTTCCAGAAAGCGCCGCAGGACGCCCAACTGCTTGTCCAACATGTGAATGGCATCGCGCAACGACCCCAAAGTCCCGTGTACTAGTCGGGATCATGAGAATGGCACACCAGAGGTCGGTTCGAGACGTCGTGGAGGGATATTAAACGCTCGCCATGTATTCCACGATGAACTTACGTGAAGACTGCGTCGGGGCATTGGTCGGTGCGACTTTTGAAATGTGATCCAGCGCAATGCCTTCCGACTCGGTTGTGGTCATCTTGAACGGGGCTTTGACAAACAGCATCGTGGGGGTGTTGTTCACAACGTGCAATTCCGACTCGTAGAGCGCCAGTGGGAGCTTTACTTTGGCGCGATCTTTGGGCTGTGGGGGCGGCGGCGTTGGGTCCAGCACGAGGAATAGTGGGGACTCGTTGAACTCCATCATCTAGGCGCAGAGGTGAGGAGGGCACGAAGCGCGAGGAAGCATACTGTGCGGTGGGTTGCCAGGTCGGACGCCTGAATTTTGCTTTGCACGGCGTACCACCCAAGGAACTCGAACCCTGGAAACACGGTGGCGAACTGCTCCGTTCGCTGGGTCAAGAAGGCCTTCAACGTCAAATTCGAGTCCGATTCACTGAGTTCCAGTGCCGACGGGAGCTCAAACGAGTCAATGACGTTAATTTCACGTCCCTTTTGGACCCCGAACAGAGCGCCAACCACGGGTTTCGTGGAAGGATTCCCTGGCGAAGCAATTGCTGCGGCGCGTGTCCAATGGTCACACAGATTCATCAAGACCAATGGATGAATGCCGACATCTACACGACCTTCGCTCGTTCCTTCGTTGAAGTGATTGGAAGAGTCTCCAGCGTTATGGGCTACCTCCACCGCCACATCGTCCAGCGAGATCGAGGCGGCAGACATGTTGGCGGAACTCTTGTCACTCTCCCTGGGGTGTGCAACTGGACTCCATCTGCGCACTCGATTGGCCATAAAGTCAAATATTTGCCAATATAATTGCACAAATTTTCGAATTTCTACCAATGAAACATGCTCATCATGTCGGAAGTTGCTAAGCATCCCATATTTGCCTCAGCGCTTGCTCCAATAGATACCACAAGCACGTGGGACGTGTGCTCTCCGCGCTTGCTCTTGGCACTGTGCTTATGTGCTGGGGGTGCTCCAGCTAGCTCACAGCGTTGCATGTTAGCTTACAGAGTTGCCTGGGTTTTGCTGCACAGGTACCATGCGCGTGGAAATGCTTGTCGACGGTACACTGATGAAGGATGCTTCCAATAACACCTCGTATAACCAAACGTCGTACACACTCCAAGTACTTGCATACGCACTCTATCTCTGCAACGGATATTGCTTGACACGGCGCGCGGCAGGGCGGAAGCGAGTGAATACCATGCCTGTCCCGAGAATCGCCAAAGTGAACCTACTCGTCAACCACTCAGAGCTGCCATCCATTCTTTACCGCAACAATTCCAGTGCGTACCAAATTCCAGCGTACGTCGCGTGCTTCCACGGCGTCATGTAAAACTCAAGGTAGTTGTACTTGCTTTTGCGAATCGGCTCGCCCGCTGGTCGAGGGGCGTCTTCATCGGCGGCCAATTCGTCAATCAAGATAGGGACGTAGTCGGTGGATCCCATGGCGCGGGCAAGTTGCGGCTGGTCGAGCCAGAAGAAGTGTCGCTTCTCGGGTTCATTCGGTGGGGAGAACGTTTTCTCCTAATGTGGACGATGTCAAACCATTTGGTCGAACCGACATTGAAATTGCACCTCTTCGCCCTGCACCATGAGCCCCATGATCGTCTCTAGCTTGGGTGCGGCTGTGAAAGCAGCTGCTGCGTTCATGTGTGCCTCCATCTCGGGCTTCGGCAGCCAGCCACGGTTCACAATCACTGAAGTTCCATTGAGTCGCTGGAAGAGCTGGTAAATGTACCCGCCCGACGACACGCGGCCGCCTTTTGTGTCTTGCATGTCAATGGGAGGCGATCGTGGATCTATTCAAGCGAGTGAGGTTTGAATCACTTCGACCCACCACCAGGTGCCACCGTACATAGATAGAAGGCAGAGCCTGGCACGAAGCTTCCTTCAATCTTCAACGGTCGGAACTCAAAGCCTTCGGAGGCTGTTGCTGCCGTGATGGTGTCTGGAAGCGCAATCACTGGTGCGTCCAGTTGCTTCTTACGCTGTTCGATCACGTCGAGTTTCCAAAAGTACCGGTTCGTCTACCTTGCTCCATGAGCTGCGGGGTCCCCAATAGTTTTGAATTTACCTGCCACACGCCCATCCCCGCAGTTCCCACCACGATGGATGAGAACACTACCGCGCCAACCTTCTGCATACTCCACTGCGTCTTGGGTGATCGAAAGGCCGATTGCTTCAATCAACCATTGGCCCAAAAGAAAACAAATTAACCAATCAATTCTCAACTGACATCACGCATCCGGATAATCTGTATCTAGGTACGAAAGGTCACGGAGTGGCTGCAGGAAGAGCGGAAAGGGCCGCTGCTCACTGACGAAGTTGTCCGAATGCGCATCGGTAACGAAGCACAGATGCTGCTACTGAATGACCCGCGGCGAAAGAGACGTGAGAGGTGACAAGATTCGATGCGTTCTCGACACCAGCGCGGTTCACTTGCTCTCCCTCCAGTGGTATGCACGTTGCCCCAGCGCTTAAAGTATGGTTAAAGGGTTTGACTGCACTGCCGGTGTGGTTTCACTGGGAAACGTGATGGAGTGATCGCGGTTATGTCGGTCGTCACTTTGTGCTCTGTAACGCGCGTTTGTACCATATTCCCGTTCTTCACACGGATCTTCCAGTCCAATCCGCCGCTTCTGTCGACATCTCCGATGGATCTGTACGACGTAGAGCCCACATTGTCCACTGGACGAAGATTTTTCGATCACGAGTTCACGTGCATGTGTGGCTCGCCGCGAAACTATTTTAAGGCTGCGTTGGACTTTCTGGCGTGGCTTGGCACTCGAGACATTTGTTCTTGTACTCGGCTTGGCATGCATGGCCAAGAATCACTGCTTGGGTGCTGTATCACTGATGCATTCAAAAGTCTGAAGAACCTGCACAACCCCTTAAAATGGAGACGAACCACGTGAGATATTCAATCGTTTGTTGGGTAGGAAAGATTTCCGCTGAATCGAAGTTTGTGAATGCCTTTCCTCCATCGCGTCTATTACTTTGCTGTGGTTCCCTGTCCTCATGGCAGCTCCCTTCCCCATCTCGAAGAATGCGCTGGGGCTTGCAGCATACGCTGATAAAACTGCCATTCGTTTCATCTTGATATCCCCACAACGACGATAGCATGGCGGCACATCGCAGGTCGAAGAGACCGACCCTGGGGGCGCTGGAAGAGGTCGAAGAAGTTGAGCCTGCAGAACCGACAACGCCCGGAGGAACATCGTCGGGAAAGAAGCGACTCCAGCTCACGATCAAGAACGTTTTGATGCGGGCACAAGTTACGCGCTTGTTCACGGACAAAGCACCCACCAACTTAGTTGTCCCAGAGTCGTTTTCCACGACGCCGCCATCATCGCTTTCCGTTAGACTAGCCCCGATCGTCGTGGCCCCACAGAAATCAGGCACAGGTCACCCGACGCCCCTGACGCCCCCACCTCTCATGCTAAACCACTTCTCGACGCAAAACGGCAACATTTGGTCCACTGTCGTGCGCAAAGCTACATTGAAGCAGCCTGGCGATGGTACCTCATCCAATCTCATGGGGGGGACTAGTTCTGCATGAGTGTGCTGATCTAGGAAGTGCAATTGCATCTCCTGACGAAGTCGACAGCGTCAGCGATAGCGCCGTCGCTGACAAAGATGCCAACGACCCGACCACCAAGCAGTCGCTACGAACACTGTTGAAAAGCCCCAAGGTCAAGCAATATGTAGACAAACATGCTGGCCGTTCTGGGGCGTCCGTGAAGCCGCTTCCGCAGTCGGCGACGATGCGGCATTGGTCCAAGGTGAACAGCTCGTCCATGTCGAACGTCGCGGATGTGACGAGCGCCCCCGAGACGACGTCGGAAGGCGCCAACGACGACGACGTAGGACTGCTTTTGCATCTTGACTTCGAACGATGTCATCACTCGCCTGTATCTAGCAAGATGCGGACGCGGAAGCGAGAAAAAAGGAAGCGAGCCATCCTGAATACGGCCGCAACCTGATCCTGGCCGAGTCGTGCCGCGCCGCGTTTTGCCGGGACGCCGAGAATCGATCCCACCAAGATCTTCTTGCGCTGCGCACGTGGTTTCAGAAAACCAAGCTCAAAACGTGCACAGATTTTGAGTCACTGCAGGCTGTCGAGGTTGTCGAGGCCCTCTAGGTTGACGTTTGTTTCAATTTGTTTTCACGGGTAGCTCACGCTGCTTTGTCGACGCATGAAGCTCCATGCGTACTACCCGAACGAAGTCGTGTTCAAGCAGGTATTTACCAACTCGCCGCGTTCACCCGTGGAAGATTGTTCATGCCAACGGCACAGGGAGACGACGGCGATGCGCTGTACATCGTGTTTTCAGGTTTGTCGTGTGGCCCTGTAGGCGCTGGGAACCACTCCATTGACATGTGCACGGGCACGATCAGGAAAAGTTGAAGTTCGTGTGACGCAAAAGGTCATGGGCGATTTCGTTGAGGTCGTTGTGTGTGAAATGAGCAAAGGTACGACCGACCTGGCCTACACCCACGGCATGACAATGTTATTAGGAGAGTTTTTTGGCGAGCGGTCGCTCCTCAACAACGAGCCTCGCGCAGGTGGGAAGACTCTTTTGGACGCCGGTGGCGCGCCGTCGCTCTGACGGCAGCGTTCCTTCGACCATGGTATAGCAACGATCGTGACCAAGACCGCCACGGAGCTCGTCTCGATCTGCCGGGACGACTACAACGTGATGTTGAAACAAGATCAGCAAGCGTTTTTGCAAAAAGCAGCGGCGGCGGGGGGCCAGCGGCTGTCCCAAGTGCGTAGTCGGCCATGGACCACAGCATCTTTTCACTGGGATGCGTTCTAGATCATGCTAAGCAACCACGACACGTACATCAAGATTCTCAAGAAGAAGCCGTCAACAAGGTCCAAAGCCGATCTCGTTACGCTCGCGACATTCCTTCAAACGCTCAAGTTTTTTCGCGGGTTGCCAAAAACGTTTGTCCAAGAGCTCTGCACGATCATCGACCTCATCAATGTCGATGCAAACACCACCATCTTCCGCGAAGGCGAAGTAGGCAAACTATTTTACGTGATCTTGAGTGGCGCCGTCGACGTCAAGATCAGCGCGGTCGACAAGCGGGGCGGGCCCATGCAGACCAAGTTGGTCAACTTGGGTGAAGGCAGCCACTTTGGGGACTTGGCGCTCATGAAGAGTACGTTCCGATGAACGAACGGATCGTAACAACGCGGCCGCTAGAGGATGGTTTGCGCAGCGCCACAGTCGTGTCCACCCATGCGTGCGAGCTGCTCATCATTGCCGAGAAAGATTACAACGCAATCCTCAAGAAGCTCCAACGCGAAGACATGGAGAAGCGCATGGCGTTGCTCGACAAAATTCCGATCTTTCAGTCGGTCGAGTGGACGTCCGAGATCATGAAGGAAGTCAGCTACGTCCTCGTCGAGCAACGCTTGCCCGCAGGCACTGTCGTGTACAAGCAAGGTGAGTACGTACCCGCGAGCTCCCGACGCTGCTGCAAATGACGCATTGTAGGCGACAAAGCAGTGCACTTGTACTTCCTCATCCGCGGTGAAGTCATCATCTCGCAGATAGTCAAGGACCCCAAGTCCCTCCGCGAGCACTCTGTCGTGGTCGAGCGCCTCGGGCCGTTCAATGTGCTCGGAGACGATGCGTACGTTTTCTTGGGTTTATGGCATGCCCGTCGGTCCACACGATCAAGAGCAATGTGGCATGGGGTGGCTGGCGTGCGACCGACCCCTATTGGCCTGTGCTCGTCATAACGATTGTGCTCGCATTAGCGCCACTGGAAAGAACTTCAACGAAGCTGTCATTCGCAGTGAATCTGCGACGGCCAACACCCCCATCGAAGTACGACATTGGGTGGCGCTCGCGTTTGGATCTTCAACACGAATTCTCGAGTAGGTCCTGGTGCTGTCCAAGTACGACGTGTTCAATCGGTTGTCGCGCACCGCACGAGAAACTCTTCGCGGCCATACGCATCGCCACAAGCAGCCCGTCGTCGTGTTCGATCAGCTGTACAAGACGCTCAAATGGGACGAGTACAAGGCTCAGGTTATCGTGGTCCATGCGCTGGGCTGGCGCTTCCATTGTTGCAGCTGAATGGGTCTGTAGGTCGTACGAAGGGAGGTCAACGTCAACCGGCTCAAGAAGGTTTTGCCACACACGGCGCGGTTCGGGGCGACCTCGACGTCAGTGTCGCAGGTACGTGTTCCGAATTGCGTTGTAGACCGAGCGATTCCGTCGACAAACTCACGCACGTGTAGCGCGGCGGCGGCAAACACACCCCGCTCATCGAAGGCAACGAGCTTCTGCTGCTGAGTCCAATTAAGCATTCGACGGCCACCCCGTCGAAAACGCTGGCCAACTACACTGTCCACTACAACCCGGACGTCACGACCCAAGACCGAAAAGCATTGCTGCGCGCGGTCGTGGACGCGCACGCGCGGGAAGCGATGAAAACGCTGGACGAAGGCAACCCGATGGTATACCTCGACTACTTGGGTGCGGTGCCGGTAGCTTGAATTCCGAATTGACTGTGCATTGTAGCTCCGGCCGCGCTCACGTCGACGTCGACCGCGTTTGAAAGCATCATGCACCCGACCGACGGCGTCTCGGAAAACTTCATCTTTTCGATACCGCCGTCGCGCAAGCCAAACGGAGGAGGGTCGATGGCCAAGGCAGGAGGAGTTGCATCTCCCGACAAGACCCGTGCCTCGCCCAAGCACTTGTCATCAACCACGCCGCCATCAAATCCAACGCCACCCGGAGGACTGCACAGCCGTCTGCGCCACGTCAGTCCTGGCTTTATCGTTGTAAACGTTGCCGGTCGAGGTAGTCATCGTTGATAGTGTTGCCGCATGCGTAACATGCCCCGACAGAGCTGTACCCGGTGTCACCTCAGCCAGCGTTCCGCATCGTCGGTCAATTCGCCGCCTTCGATGATGCCGTCGCCCGTGCGCAGCACGTTGAAGCCCATGAGAATACGCATGCATATCGGTCGTACGCGGCTCAACCAGACCACCCCGTCGAATACTTTGTCGTCGAGACGGCGCGGCATGTTCTGGTTCCACCGACCATGGCCCGCCTTTCCAGCCGCGAGTACTGCAGCACGAGGCTGCATGAGTACTTGCATGACCACGGCAACCTGAACAAGCTCAAAGTTTCATTTCGCCAGCTCCAACAAGGTTGTGTGCTTACGCGTCCAAACAAGCTCGACTGATGATCGTAGGCACTTCCACTATACTGGCCGACGAGTCAGCCACATTGCCCCGCCACGAGATCGACGGCATCATGAACGAAATGTGCGGTCACTTGGAGTGCCTCGCTCTGGCCGCACCGCTGCAGGCGCCTCCAGCCCCGAATGAATCCGCCAAGGTTGTGCCGCATCTACCATCGATGGATCTTGACCGGCCATTCTGGTGTCTGTAGTGCGTGAAGAAGCAAACGCTTCAGTTGCAAGACATCGAGCACAGCCACATGCCGGCCGAGCTCAAGCAAGCCAAATGCAATTTCGCCTGTGTGTCGACGCTGCTAGTCGGCGACGCCTCCGAGCCGAGTTTGTGCGTGTACGGGTGCTATCCGACGGAAGCCGAGGCGACGGACTTTGCTGAGAACGGGTTCGGATGACGACGGCACCTGCGCGCAATTACGTTGTTTGGATAGGTACCCGAACGAGCTCAGCGACCAAGCGCTGCTGTGTGTTGTCCCCATGTACGAATGGATCTATTTCGAAGACGCGAGCGACTGGTGCCTTCAAATGCGCAAGTCCCAAGACCGACACAACTTGGCTGTACACAAGAAGGAGCTGCACGCGATTCAGCAGCAGCCGATGGTCGCGAACGCAGTGTCTGTCGCAGTGGCAGTCCCCCGTGAGGTATTGTCCCCAACCGCATGTTGAGACGTTCGTTTATCTCGTGTGCAGGCTCCAGGGTGGATGGTCGAGCAGCAGCAAGGCCAGCGGCTGCATCAACTTATATGTTCCCATATGGGCGTCAAATCTACCGACAGGGATCAAGACGTGAAAGGCCTCGAAGACGAAGCATATACGTAGGCTGCAGCAACAACGCGATACGAAGGATCGACCTGAGCGACGGTTCTCGTAGGGTGAAGAGCAGCGTCACATTAGAGCAGAAGATGGATGCTCTCCATGACATCCTGAACGCTCGCCATCAACCGTCCGGGCTTGGAACGAGCCTCCAGAAGATGCAGAAGGTGCAGCGGTTTGGGCACATCATGAAGTTGCGCCTGCACAAGGCCGACTAACTGTGAAGACACGGTGGAGAGTGCATGATGATGAAAACACCGACATTCTGCGCTCTTTTATGCATTACATGCACTCCAGGCGTATTTAAAAAAACTCAATTCGAAAGGCATCGAATAAAAATCTCCTCTTCATTAAAAGCCACACAGTGGATATGAGAGTGACGGTTGGTCATATATCTGTTGTGTTAAAACCATGAGCAAGCGGAGACGCGACGCGGAGGATCGCAGAGGTATTGGCGCTCACTGGACCCGACGAGTAAGCGCCGCCGTGCCTGACATTTGGTAGAGTCAAAGAAGGCGAAGAAGAGCCACAAGAAGCATAAGAAGCACAAGGCGTCCAAGCATGACTCGCCAGGTATGGACTGTGCCACGAGCGCGTGTCTTCGCATCTAACGGAGGATCATGGCAGAGGCGACGATTACAATCGACGACTACTTTGAGCGCGCCAAAGAGTTCCGCGTGTGGCTCAAGCTCGAGAAGAACGTGTGCTTTGACGACTTGACGTCCACCGACGCGATGACGTACTTTGACAAGTTTGTGACCAAGTGGAATGCGAACCGACTGGATTCGATGTACTACACATCCATTCCACAGCATATTCTTGAGAGCATCCAGCGCACCCAGCACAAGTGGGGGTTCAAGATGAACGAGCACGAGCGGTTGGAACTCGCATCGATGAAGGACTCGGTCGACATCTCGACGAACACAGCTCCCGGTGCGACGTCGTCGGCGGCGATGGGATCGACTGGCCATCGTTCTGCCACTGCCATAGTATCTCGCCGCGACATTCCCGATTGCGACTCGGACGAAGAGCGGAAGCGGGCGAAGCGAGAAAGGAAGGCGTATGCGAAGCACAAAGAGATGGTGCACGAGGAGCTGGCACCAAAACCGACGGGCAGGTTCGTGGATCCCCATATCCGTCGAGATCACAATCCTTACGTCGTTGAATAGAGAGGCCACGATTGAGAAAAAGCGACAAATCGCTGCAAGCGTGCACGGGGCTGCGCGACAGAAGGAGGATGCAAAGGATGGGTTGAACCTCAGCGACGATTTCTTGATGGGTGGCTCGGACGACTTTCAGGCACGCCTCCAACGCCGCAAGTATGCGCAGGACCGACGAGCCGATGAAATGAATCAACGGGTGGCAGCAGCCAAGGTGAGTGCGCGTGAAACTCGAACACTCGGCTTGGCCACGCATGGGCCAATTTGTCGTCTTTCGAAATCTCAGGCGGCGCTTGACAATGGGTGTGACCATCCTAGGACGCGGAAGCCGCGCGCATGCAGAAGTTCCTGGCGGACATGGGAATTTAACCAGGTCAAGAACGGATTCAGATTGCCCCACGACAATAAAGTCTCCAATGGGAGATCCATGTCGGGTCACGGGAGCGCTCTATCGTCCATGCATCGTGTCCGCAGCAACTCTTGATGAAATGTAAACACGAAACCAGCGCCCACTTGCTGCCCTTTGAACACAGCGACACTGTCGTCACGTAATTCTCACAGTTCGACCCATCCTTGTCGTTTATCTGAGCGGCATTGAAGTCCGTGGGCCGGTCAAGGTACCGCTGGATCGTCGAGCACGCTGTGTCGTGGAATGGATTGCCTTGGATTTGAATACACGCGCTTGCTCAAATGCATTCAGCTTTTCTTCAAACGTCGGGGGCGGTTTGGGCGGATCGTGGATGAGCGTTCCTGGAATCCAGTCATAGTCAAGTCGATAGTGCGATGGGTGGCGAAGGGGCAAGAGCGTTGGGGTCCTTTGGGGGGACGAGTTGTCCTGGGCATGGACGTTGATGGGAATGGCTACCCAGCATTGCTTTGGGTTGACGTGTTCCTTCAATCTACCGTCATGTGTAAGGTACACCACTTGAAATTGGGAACGAACGAACCGGTGCCACTTCTTGATGCCCATTTTGCGTACGCCATGGATGTGGGGTGGCATTACAGGCGACAGCGGCGCCAGTCCGCGTGGAGGGCGGGCGTCATGGTGGAGTCGGTGGGATCGCGGCACATTCGGCGTAAAGTCTTCACGAGCCCAGACACGCTTGAGTGTCGAAACAAGCAGTTCACGCTCTTTGGCATGGCACAACATCAGCTTGTCAAGATAACTGGAATTCTTACGGCGGTGTTCGGGGCTGTCGAGAGCACGAACAGCTTTCTGCTTCAAGAGACGTCGCCGTCGCCGTCGTGCTTTCGCTCGTCGTCGAAACATCAGTCGGGCTGCACACCCTCGCCACCACCGCTGAAGCAATCGAACGGCCATGATCTGCCATGCCGCTACCAAGACGTTTGCAACGATGTCCGAGGCCCGCTCACGACAGAGCAAGCGGCGCCTAGAAAGAGACATCGCAGGTCACACGTAACGGACTCCTTGGTGAATCGAACTAAGTCGTTCAGTGTCTGGTAAAGATCGATCTGTCACTGCCTTGCGGCTTCACAAGGCATTCAGGATCGTCAACAGCGCACCACTTCAAAAATTCCTCGAGGAATTGTGACCTGCCAAATGCTGATCGTACCCCACATCTCGAAGGAACTGTGCGGCGGCAGAGCGGTCCTGCGCTTCCAGCGCCCATCGCGAAGCAGCGTGCCTGTAGTTGTGCTGAATGACCCGAGCATATTGAGTCTGTTTGATGTGCCAAGCTCGGTGCAAGTTGGATGCGACGTGGGCTGTGGTCGTATCTAAGAGCCGCATGACTTTGTCGGTAGCAGCGGCGTGGACCGCAGCTTTGTAATGGCGGAGCTCAATGCGACACTTCGCACGGTCGACCCACCCTCGCACAAATCGCTCGACAAGCTGCATGGCGCGCTCAGATCTGTTGCACACAGTAAGTTGCATTTCATGGAGCTGGCGAAATACTATACCGCAGGGCGGACGTCATGCCGCGCGAAAAGAACATTTTGGCGAACTTTTGGAGCTTGTCGAGAACTTTGAACGACGGGATCTTGGAGAACACGTACTTGTGTGCGAGGCTCGTGAACCTTGCCAGAGGTTTTGCCATCGCCTCGGGCACGCGCAGAGCCGTCGTGAGGGTACGGCAGGCAGCTGCGGTGGTTTTCGACACTTTGTTCACCAAGCGGTGTATTGGCGACGTCGATCGCACAGCCATAGAGCGACCGACCTGTTTGGGAACTCGCCGTCGAGTTGGAAAAATTCGCGACGCCAACTGGATTGTCGATGTGATCGTTGTCTTGATCTTGGTGATGCTTTGGGTCACGTGGTCTTCGTGGCGTCGCACCAGCATTGTGGAGTTCACAGATGCAGATGGAGTCGAGGGAAAGTGCAATGCAACGTGCAACTGTTCCTTTCGCGCTTTTGCATTCTCGAAGAGCTTCTTCATGACCCCTTGAAGGCCACCAGGGCAGGTGCGGCGACGATAGTGATGTCTACTTGGTGAGGGATTGAAACTGTTCGTCGTTACGCTGAGCTGGATCTCCGAAGGATATAACAGCAGAGCACTCGTCATACGCACCGCACATACCGTTGCGCTTCTGCTACTTGTTCATCTGGCCAGTTCTATCGCCTTGATGGCCGATGGCGATCGGTTTGTTGTGCAGCCATCCTGCGCTCCTGGTGGCGGGAAATGGGTTTTCTCGAGGTTGAAGTTTCTTGAATTTGAATTCAGCCGATTTAAATTTTATCGAATTTTCTCCGATTGGAGCAATGATGCCAATTTTACACGAAAATTTGAACCTGTGCAAAGCATTTGCGAATTCAACAACGACGGTGGCGGCAACGAGTTGATGCGTGCGCTGACCCCATTCCTCAAGACCTGCCTCCTGGTGGCTCTGTCAACCCCGCTGCAAGACGTCCTGAACATGCGTGACCGAATTTCCAGGTTTGGGATAATGGGCCCGCACATCGTCCTCGTGTCACGACTGGACCCCCAGTCAAACGCTGTCCTTGTGCACGATGGATCCCACTCGATGTGGGCGTTCTTGCCGCCGTCGTCTGTGCAAGTTATCCATCGGACGTATCCTCACATTCGGTCGTTGAAGGACTTTCGTGGATGTGTAGTGCGTGTCGAAGTGAGTCACTTCTCGACACCACGCCGACATACTTCAGCGTCTCACGCGACAACGAGTTTGGGGCGGATCTGTCTGCACGTCATGAGCATGGAGATTCTTGACGTGCCATCAATCTCACCGAATGAATCACCACTTGTTCTGCACGATCCGTCCATCGCGTCTCAAATCTTGGATATGCCTCTGGCGCGCCTGGAAGCTCGCCTCCTTCCTCACAACTCTACTTCGTCAGATCAACCACTCCACCCTCACAATCGGCGATACTATCACGCGTACATGTTTCATGAGGGCCATCCACTTACACTAGAAGACTGCATTATCCCATCGGACCAGTGGCGACAGGTTGTAGGCGACAATCTGAAGGACTCACTAGTGCTTGCACAGAAGCGGAGCGATTCCTTGCCGCTATCGTCGTCGGAAAGCCAGGCTGCGGCTGGATCACTTCCAACTTCAGCTTCCCTTTATACTTCAATCACCACGCTTCCATCCGCTTCGTCCGCGCTACTCAGCAACGATACTCCAGTCGCAGCGGACACTCAGGCGACACGAGCATCCTCAGCCTCATTAGCGACTCAAGCTCCTTCGGCCTCGCCCCCTACCCGTCCTTATGCTTTCTGCCACCAAAGCCTCCCAGACAACTTTATCGTGGACTCCGATACCTCGCCTGCCTCCTCGGCGTTTTCGAACAGCTCGCAACATGCCTACCCGCGCCCACTCTCAACTCCACCTATCGAAACCACCGACCATCTTCGCAAAACGATGGCGCCTTCGTTCGCCGACAAAGAGAATCCGCTACAGACTTCAAAAACGACTGGTCGCGCCATGAATTCTGTCAACACCGCGGGTAGTCAAACCCCGCGGCAACCTCTGGGCAATACGACCAACTTGGTCTCACCCACTTTGCCCGTCGACGGCCAACTTGACCTCGCTGCACCACACGATGTGCTGACACGAAAAAGTGCGAAGCGTTCCGCGACATTGCGACGTCGTTCCAAGTCGACTTCGTCGTCGTCGTCATCGTCGTCCTGCAAGCGATCTCGTTTCTCGTCACGGTAAGCTTCCTGCAGCTGTGTTTGTCGAGGATGGGTCTCTATTGATTCTATGTCGAGTGATTCCTTTTCCAGTTCCTGTGGCTGCGATGGCATGCAGGTGAAATGTGTTTGTCCATGGTACTCGGTCGACTGTCCCTTTGAATTTTCTTGAAACAAAATTTGTCCTCTTCGTGGCATCATTTAGTTACTGTTCGTACGCAGATTTGACTGGGACGATGAAACAAAAGATGAAGTCGCCAAAGCATCTCCTCCAACCCGACGACCATGTGCGTTGGGCTTGGATGGACCGTCACCGCGGAGAGGCTGCGTGGACGAGTTGTCATCACCTAGGCGTGCCTTCATTCACTCGACGTACTTTTCCCAGTGGCAAACGCAGCAGGAAACGCAGACGCGACTTGAATCGTCCCCAACCACAACAAGCCCCCTCGTGCGGCAACCACCTGACAACGAATACGACCTGATGTCGGTGCTGGATGAACGGCACGACAGCACCGGCGATAGCGAAACTGCTCGTGCGACGGATTTCTTTGCCACGATGCATTTCCGACCGTCCATTCGACATGGCGAACTCCATGCGATCCAATTGGCAACCGTAGATTGCACGGCAGCCGTTCTCGATTTCATTCGAAGAGGACGAAATGCCAGAAAGCAACAACCGCACGCACTACCCCGACCTGTTTAAATCCCCATATCATGGCATGGTCGGCGTCCCTGGCATCAAAGAGAGGCTAGAACAGAAGTACGGCAGCTAGCAGTGCGAACTCGCATAATCGAGTGCAGAGCACGATATTGAATTCTCTGCAGTTTGCCCCTCCATGGTCAGTCGCTACAGTGGTGCCCTCGTCAACGGAAGGTTGCCCCACGCCCTGCACGAACATGGTAGTTGAACCCCTCGTCGAGAAGGCGATGCCACTTGGCTCTATCCCTCCTTCCGTGGCTTCGTACGCAACATACTTGCGTGTGCGGCACTGATGTCCGAGGAGATTCGTTTCGGTGGCACGACTGGCATCCTTTGGCCGTACGAGGTCGTCCACAAGAACTTGGATGCGTATCTTAGGGACTTGAGATTGTTCGAGTCATTTAGTGGGGCGTACCTTGCGTTTCCTCTGGTTAGCTCCCGCAAGCGGCGGTGCCAGAACTGGTCGAGTTCACAGCCGAGAATACGACGACCATACCAACGTTTCTTACTTTGACAGACTCCATCACCCAAGTGGGAAGGCTCCCCGACCTTTGGGTTCCTGGTTCACTTGAGCAACACAACATTCGCAAAGCAGGCACAATCGAGCTGCTGCGACTACAGCGCCTGGACGACTGAGAATCTACCTACTGCCCTCACGCCGTTTTGCTGTGCACATCGGACAATGCGTAGTATAAGGCGGATCGATCGGCCAACTAGGCAACATTTTGTGCATGCTACGAGAAACCACCTATCGACGTTCGACACTTTTCACGACATGCATGACAGCTCGACCCTCCATGGAGCGTCCTGGGTGCCAAAGAGCAACTAAAATGAGGACACTTGCCCTCGTGCTGCCTGCGACGTTGCTTGGTGCATTGCATCCCCGAATAGACAAGTTTGCGACATAGTCAAGATGGAGGGCCACAGCCGCAACGAGTGTGGTGCTCGATATAGAATCGAGCAAATCGCATCATGCAGGCGACTCCGTCCCCCATCGAGTCGCAAACAGTCGCCCGGCAGTTGTTGCAACGCACAACAATTAGATCCAAGATGGCGTCCGCGCTAAAGTTAGGCTGACATCCTTCATCTCGCCAGGGACTCACTTTGCCTCTCGCCTCGCCAAGCAAAACATACCCAACACATCGTGTCGACCATGCAATTCACCCACCTTTTTGCAGTCTTGAGCTTGGCTGCTGTGGCCCGCGCCGACTGCGACAGTGACGTCACGACCGCGAACGCTGTCTTGTTCACTCAAGCGTGCATGAACGACCTGCAAGGTGGCGATCGGCTGTCGTACGCCACCGTCTTTGAAGATTACCGAAGCAACGCCAACACCATCTACAAGTATGGGCTGTGCGGGTCCACGACGTGCAAGGATGAAGTCGCCGCGTCCAACTACCCGACATGCGCCGTCACTAGTGCGACGAGCTACACGGCCGAGGTCGCGGGGCTAGCTACAGCCTGCGGGACATTGGACACTGCTGTTGCCGCCAACGGTGGCACGTGCACCGAAGCTCAAATCGCCGACAACATTTGGGCGAAGCATGTCGTAGTTCTCGACTCGGCTTGCGCGACAGGGATCAGCGCGACGGCGGGCAGTTCGTGGTACACTGTGTTCCAGACTCTGGACACCGCGACGCCCAGTACTCTCACCGACTACTGTGCGACTTCGGCCTGCGTGGACCTTGCCACGACCACGAAAGCGAAGCTGGCGAGCTGCACGGACGGAACGGACTCGAATAAGGACCTCTACGCGGCCGTGGGGGACGTCATCACGTATTGCAACACACCGACAACCACCGCAGCTCCCACGACGACCGCCACCACCACCGCAGCTCCCACGACGACCGCCACCACCACCGCAGCCCCCACGACGACCGCCACGACCACCGTAGCTCCTGGGGCGACCACCACCACCGCAGCCCCCACGACGACTGCTACCACTACTGCAGCCCCCGCGGCCACCACGACTGTTGCGCCTACCACGACCACTGCTGCCCCCACCCCCACGCCTACCAAGTCGTCTGCGACCACCGTCGGCGCCACGGCCTTAGTGACGCTTGCGGTGGCCGTGATGGCGCTCTAGACTAGCACCCTCACACTTGCATTTTCATAATGCACGGATTTCGTGTATGGATTCGTCACGTGCTAATCACTGTCTGCACAAAGTTGGAAAATGCACGTCGTGGGATCGAACCCGGGTCGACTTGCCACGTCATTGATTAACAGTTGTCGACAACATCAAACGACCTTTTTGCCATATCTCAGCCAATACATATCCAATTAACGTAGGAATTTGAATGTGGTATACGGCGTCACC
>NW_008580168.1:909854-910700 GCF_000520115.1 Aphanomyces invadans
GGTCGGTTTTGTTTGAAAACTTGCGTCTTCCAATGTCATAAACTTTCGGGACATGATGTCCTACAGGTTTTCAATAGGGTTCAAGTTGGGCGACTTGGCTGGCCACTGGATGAAGTCCACAGCATTGTCAGGCTCCTTGAACCACTCCAAAACACTGCGAGCAGTGTGGATCGAGGCGTTCTCTTGTTGGAATTGGTACTCGTCGCAATGCTTCCAATGAAAAATGGAGTCTTGTAATTGGATATGGCACCTATGTACGCTTCTGAATCGTGCTTGCCATCCAAAACGGCGAGTTCTGGCTTGCCACGACTGCTAAAGCTACCCCAAAGCATGACACCTCCACCACCGTTTTGGCGCTTGGAAAAGTGCTCGCGACGACCCGTCAAATCCGCCTAGTAGTTGTGGTAGCCGTCAGGCCGTCCAGATTCCATTTCTTCACGCGAGACCATACAATGTCGTTGACCTTCGTTCCCCTGTCTATTGTCTCAGACTCCCACGCCACACGAACTTTACAGAGATCCCTCAATTTTTGCTCCCTACTGGAAATGAATATCTTCTTTAACATTATTTGATATCAAGTTTCCTGGAATGGTTTGAACATTGTTTGAATTTGTTGCTTGGTGACTCAAAATTCAAAATGCGAGGCAGCATTGGCTCCACGTAGTGCAAGACACTTTAAAAGATGCAGTACAACAAGACAGGGGGAAGCAAGCGATTGACCATTCATCAGAAGAACTTAATTAGAGCACACTTTAAAGCTCACGCGCCTATGAAGACGTCTGAATTCCAAACGTGAGCATCACATGAGTTCGGGCACACTGTGCACATAACGACCATCCGACGCAT
>NW_008580168.1:916493-917208 GCF_000520115.1 Aphanomyces invadans
GTACGCCGTTGATGTACTAGCGGCCATAACGTGGTCGCTATCTGCGTGGGAGTGTGTATCATCCATGACGATTCAAAATCGCTGGCAGCGTACAGGCATTGTATTTCGCGATGCCACAGGCCACTTAATCGAGCGATTGCTAAACTAATGTATTTCCCTTTATAAATTGATTTTTGTGGTCCCTTTGTCCTTGGTTTTGTCTGTTACAATTTATACTTTTGACTGGGAGCAAAAATTAAGGGATCTCTGTATCATGGGCTGGTGTCATCATTGGCACAGCAAGTCGCTTCTTGTACTTGAGTTTTCCACTCGCGTCGAATAGTTGGCACCCTCGCCGAGAACCAACTGGCAGAGAATGACGATCGATGAGCTCAACTGCAGTATATTTTCCGGTTCGAGCGGCACGGATCAGTCGGCGGTGCAGGGCATTGCTAACTTTGGACGGTTGTCCTGTGGATCTGGCTGTTCCGTAAGCCTTGCGATTGTTCAGCAAGCCTTGAACACGTCCATGGGAGCGTTGGAGCTACTTTGCGATGTAGCTGGCGTTTTAACCTTCTTGATGAAGCACGAGGGCCTCGAGCTTCTCGTCAGCGGTCAAAGGGTTCCCTTTCGGCATGCAGGAGGACTCTAATGTTTGGGTGGTAGTGAGAATGCATTTGACTGGAGCCACGTCGCCTGACCTACAAATGGTTGCTCTGTCGACGGCTGAAAGAGT
>NW_008580168.1:917892-920215 GCF_000520115.1 Aphanomyces invadans
GAGCATGGCGAATGTCTGCACACGTAGCCAGTTCTTTCTGATTGGTTGATGTTATCTGGATAGAAGAAGTTTGCAGCGGATGATGTGCGAAATTCATCTTTCACCACGATCTGTTCTATCTGTGTTCTGCCTTTTGGGTTGCGGATAAAATACGGCATGCATTTGCGAAATCTGTCTATTATTGACGCTTAAAGAGGTTCAACAGTCTTTAAGAAAAAAATGTGCTCGAAAAAATGATATGACACATACTCCCTCCGTCCCAAAATAATGGCGCGACTTGTAGGAGGGGGTACACGACACGTCATTATATTTCAGAGTAAAATTCAAAACGACATTACTCCCTCGCAACTTCGAATAATGAAGTTCTGATTGGACGACACGATCAAGCGCGCCAAACGATTTTGTTTCATCTACGTACCTACCATTGGACAGTGGTGGAATATCATGTGAAAAATTAAGTTTCAAAATATCAATACAAAACATACAATAATACATGCATTCATTACATACATTCACTCATCATGGGAACGGGAAGGCGGGACCTGACGAACGAAGAGCGCGAAGCAATCCTTAGTGAGACCTTGCTAAAGAGCAATGGAGTCTACTCCGCAAGACTTCCAAATGTATTTAGTAAGTATCTTGCTGACAAATACAATTGCCACCCTGCAACGATTCGCGAAGTGCTCGCTCGTGCAAAGAGCCAAGGTGTTGCCGAAGGCAACATGATCGTGTCAGTTTGCAACATGAACGTGTCAGTTTCAAGCAAAAAGAAAGGCAAGGTTGGCCGAAAGTATGCATTTAAAGCAGCTGAGGTTAAAGCTAAGCTTTTTGCAAGTCCCTCTGGCTAATCGTACGACACTGCGCTCCATATCTGCTCACACTGGTATGAATACATTGACATAACCTCGTATAAACGACATTGTTAAACAAATTCCACAAAATAAGCCGGGGAACCCTACATTGCTACCTCAAGCTGGGTATGTTCCGGTCTCACTCAAATGCCATAAAGCCTGTGCTGACCTCAGCAAAAAAGTACAGCCGTTTAAAGTTCGCGATGAGCTTTGTGCGCCAAGATATGGAGCTTGATGAGCTTCTGAACTACGTGCATATTAATGATAAATGGTTTTATCTCACCAAGACGAGTCGTACGTACTATCTTGTGCCCAGCGAAAGTGACCTCGAACGAAAGTGCAAGAGCAAACGCTTTTTGACCAAAGTCATGTTCCTCACAGCCGTTGCGCGACCGCGGTTCAACGATGACGACGGGACATGGTGGACAGGCAAAATTGGCACGTGGCCGTTTGTCGAAACAGTGCTGGCACAGCGCACAAGCTCGAACCGCCATGCAGGAACGCCAGAAACAAAACCCTTGGTCGTGACCAAAGATGTGTACCGGTCCTTCTTGATCAACAAGGTGTTACCTGCTGTGGTCAAGGTATGGCCGCAGTCAAACGTTCCCATCATCATTCAACATGACAACGCTCGCGCCCACGTTACGACGTCCGACATTCAACTGCGAGCGGAGTTCGACCGCTACAGCACCCTGGGTGAGAAATTTGCATTATACTTAGGGGGGAGTTTCCAATCTGCCAGAATCTGACTAACTAATGTCGCTAGTATTACTAGTAGTACCTAGTAGGCAAATAGTACTATTGGTGCCTAGTAGGCAGTTGGCCGAAGTAGGGAAGGGTACGAAATAAATCGCGCGCCTATCAGAGACTGGGGGGGTAGGGGAGAAGATAGTTGCCCAATGAGAGGAGGTGGTGGCGTGCGTCGTGGGAAAAGACGGGACGGAAGGGGATGGGAAGTCTTGTGCCAGTTGAGAGGCTGGGCGCATTTTGAAATGGAATGGACTTGACGACTTGGAGCACCGTTGGTGGACGATTGCAAAGGCGGCAAAGGTCGGGCGGGCCCCAAACTTCGGGGTCCGCCGTGTCGGACGACGGCGAGCATTTCGTTCATCGGCAGCGAGCAGCGGTTCGGCCTGCGTCGCGCGGCAACGTCGATCCGGCCAAGGCAGTGTGTCGGCGAGTTGGTGGTGAAGTTTGGCGAACGATATGAAAGGCGGAAAAGGTCGGGCGGGCCCCAAACTTCGGAGTCCGCCGTGTCGGACAACCGCTTCAGCACCCTGGGCTGGACGTTCCAGCTTGCCCCACAGCCTACCAACTCCCCGGATACCAACATCCTTGACCTTGGTTCTTTGCGGCCCTGCAGTCCCTACAGCATCGAAAGTCTGCGCGTTCAATTGATGAGCTGGTGATGCACGTACTAGAAGCGTTCGACGAATACGCATAAGATCGTCTTGACAGGACGTTCTTGACCT
>NW_008580169.1:0-3345 GCF_000520115.1 Aphanomyces invadans
CAATATATATCAAAATATAGGGTGAGCGGCGAACATTTTTTCCAGGAGGGATGCAGGAAATTCCAAACTCGCGCAATCTTTTTGGATCGGAGGGAGTATATACACGAAAAATCCCCAAACCTGTGGTGCACTTCATCTGCCTACAATCTCCCAACATTCAAGAAATGTACACTTGTGAACCAATTTTGGTCATAAAATTATCAGAGGTTTATGACTGCGGTCATGACCAAACAGATTGACATCCTGGATAACAATGGAATGTGAGAGGTTTTCGCTTTGATATTCAAGATATCATTGTTTTGGTCATAGCCAATCAACATATTTAAAATATAAGGCTTTCAACCAATCACGAAGGGATGATTTTAGCTTTTCAGAATTGCCATCCAATCCAACGTATGCGTGCCAATTCCACAAGAATGACAAGACGTGGTGGGTCGACGGTCTTCGTGTGTTAGAGGAAGGAAAAGGCGTCGGATCATTTGTCAACCGACAATCGCGACAACTCGGCATTCACATTAACTGTGAGTATTTTCAATACACGTGTGTGTGTTTCTCAGGAAATTTTCATGAATAATGATGATTGATTGGTCAATCAAATCATAATTAAGACGTTTAACTGGTCGAAATGGTTAGCGGTTCTACCCTAAATACTTTGCGTTGATCGGCTCGACATCATTTTCCCGAATAATTTGCCATGGTCATCAATTTTAAACTACCCATACAAAGACCAACGTGACCGGGGTCATGACCTCCGGATGCATTGAATGATATCTGTAAAATATCCGACACTACAGTACCATGGGTCAACGATGTACAGTACCATGGGTCAACGATGTACAGTACCATGGGACAACGATGAAGACGCTTGAACACCGCTAGAGCACAACCAGAGGTTGTGTCTACAATAGTCAAACCTTACTTAAAATGCAGGTTTCACCGACAGCGCCGCAAACGACATGAACATTCGGTTGTACGTCAAATGGTTTTGGAGCAGGGTCGCCCTTGCCGTCGAGTGATAGCGACGCCATTCCAGCCGCCGAAACGCAACCCGCGGGAGCCGGTGGACACGCGGTTCTCATTTGGTGGTGTGCATTTTGTACCCGCCCCTTCCCCGACAGCGAAGCCATAAAAGACAACAGCTGGTGCGGCAGCCGAAAATGACCTTAAGGACGACGACATGGGACAAGATGTCGTGAACGGTCGGCTGTTGAACGCGCTGGCGTTGCCGCCACCTCAATCGTTCAAGAGCTCAATCAAGGCAGCGCGGCGCGCGTTCGTCCACGACAAGTATGTGGACCAGATCAAAGCGCTGCAATCAAGCGCGTCGAGTCTGTTCCTAATGCTGGTGTCGGCATGTATGTATTATGAGTTCATGAAACGACGCGTCCCGTTGTTCGATCTTGGCAAGTCTTACCGCGATGTGATGGAGGACGAGTGGATCGCTTGATTCAAAGAAGCGTACTTCGAAGAAGCGGGCGATCATGAGTGCTCATGAAACCCATAAAGTGTCCACTGTCTTCGACGTAATGATCATGGATGCGGACTCGCGTGGGACGCATGTTATAAGGCTTGATAACAACCCTCGAACGTGATAACCAAGAATGGGTGTTGCGCCAGAAAGGAAAGATGGCCCTCGACGTCATGGATCATTCTGCGCCCAATAGAGCTGCACAAGGCAGACTGCGTCAGCTGGCGCTACAACGAACAAGCCCTTGAAACATGATTCTTTCGTTTCGTCAAATTGGCTTCGTACCTTCACCGCTGAGTTTTAGCTCTATGCAACGTTGGACGATGAAAAGTCTCAGGAACCCGAACCCACCAAGAAGCACGATCCGAAGCCGTGTTCATCATAATGAAAGGGCAGCCCGCAAAAGCCGGACAGAGCGCCCAAGGAGGCACTTAAAGTGACTGGTAACGGCACGCAAAGTTCGGCTGGGTCGCGGCTTAAGGCCCCATGCTAAAGTGCAAGAAGAATTATCACCGCATGGCAAACTATCCGTTGACCAAACCGGGCAAGGCAGAGAAGCTGTTGGAAGGCCATTGGCAAAATGGAAAGTAGAGCAAAAGAAAATGTACAGCTTGGGACACTCAGCCCGGTGCCAGATGGAACGGCGAAATGTGATAATGGGGGTGGTCGACACCAAGCCGATCGAGATCTACCCCTACGGCCCGTACGCACCGATACTGGTGGCACGCCAAGTGCAGCTCAAGTGCGTCACGTTGGAGACGCCGTGTGGGCGGCTAGCCCTACGAGGGTTGAAGGCCTGGTTCGACACTTCGGCGATGCCTTATTCTGCTTAGCAGATCGGTAATTGAGCGGAAGGGTTTTTTTGAGGGTGAACTGTTGACGGCGGCGTGTCAGAAACAAGTGGAATGGGACATTAGCGATGCCGGTGCGTTCACTGGCCTGGCAAACATGCGGCGACTTCTGGCCGCTAGCATTGACGACGGCGTCGACCCCGAAGATGGGATGTTGTGCGCCTCAGCCGATATTCGCGTCCTTCGCAAAAAGGGACGAATGACCCTAAGGTCGCATGACGAGAAGAGGCGGTCAAGCAAGTGCTGGCGACCAAGCTGGAGCAAGCGAGGGATGAAGTCGTAGCTCTAGTCTTGGCGGAGAAGCTTGGGCAGCTGTTGGAGAAACATGTGGACATGTTCCGCCTTCAAGTCCGACATGACCCCCCATCGCTGTCGATCCACTGCGAGTGCGACTGCGTCCCGACTCGGCGCCGGTAAAGTGTAGGCTGCGTCACTATGCTTCAGCGCATGTCCAGTTCTTCAGGGGGCATGTGGGCGATTTGGAGGCTGCTGGACATGTTAACCGAAACCACCGCGCACTTTGGGCAGCGGCACCCCGTATCGTCCCGAAGAAGGGTGGGGAGCATCGAATGGCCATTGACAGTAGGCCGATCAACGCTTGCACGGTCTCCATACCCTCGCAAATGCCAAATCTTGACGCGGCGCTGACGGTCCTGGTGGGGTCGGAGGCGTTGTTCAGGCTGGATTGGTTTAAAGGGTATTGTCAGCTTGCGTTGCACGAGGACTCGCAAGACTACTACAACTTTATGACCCCGCAAGGCCTCTACACACCGACACGTGTATTGATGGGGCAGACAGATGCCGTAGCACTTTGCCAGTTAGCGGCGAACCTGATTTTCACTGATCTATTGTTACACGGGGTGATCGCGTGGTTGGACGATATGTTGGGCTACGCGAAGACTCTGGAAAACCAATTGAGTGCAAATTGGAAAGTGATTGATTAAGCCGAGGTTAAGCTAGACTACGAGAATGTTCGCTTTCCAGAAATTCTGCATTAGGCAGCGCTAGAGCGATGTGGCTTCCATT
>NW_008580169.1:8978-11481 GCF_000520115.1 Aphanomyces invadans
GTTTGGCTCAGATAACACGCCATTTTTGGCGCCGAATTTCTCATGAACTAAAGTGCTTCAGAACGCTCAAAAACTACCCAATCAAAGCTGGAATCATGCGCTTTCTAACACACCAATCACCTTGCAGAATTATGGACATTTAGAAAAATTCCGCCAATTGGAAAGTGCACCTAACAACTATTTCGGACCAGAGTAGTAGGTACTAACAAAGTGTTAAATATCCTGTAAAAATACTACCTAAAGACTTGCGCGTTGGCAACGTCCGTTTCCCACAGCCACTTGAATTGGCTGAAGTCGTCCTTGGCTACAGGATGTAGCCACCGTCCATGAACAAAAAATCACAATCTAGGATCTCGTTCGGCTTCGTAGCGTGGACCGTTGCTCCAAACGGCCTCAAAACATGGCCACCGGTGCTGGCACAATGCAAACACCGGCCCACAAAGTACGCGACGTCCGACGCCATGTCGGACCACCAAAACCGCTCGCTGAGGACTTGTTTCGTCGCGGTAATTCCGCAGTGTCCACCAACATCAAAATACTCCAACACACACAGGCGCATTTGGAGACCGCTTGCAGCGGTGGGGATCCACACGGCACCCGTTGAAGTCTCCAACAATGGCACTTGCTCGCCATCAATTTCCACTTGATCCTCGACCCAATATGCCGAGGGAAAATCACCACGACCGATGGCTTGGACTTGTTCGTCCACCACTTCTGCCATCGTTGTCCACACAAAGTCGTCACTTCGCAACGGCGATATCTTCAATGGCACGTGGACAATGGGGCAAACCAAATCGGGCTTTGCCCCCCAACGGGACAACAAGTCCGCCCACACGTTTGAATCTCCCGTGATGCCATAGTTGATGTAATCGTAACCCATCAACAGCAACGCCCAGTGATCCAACTTTGCTGCCGTGTACTTGGGAATCGCGGCGTTCACGGACGCCGGGTTGAAGATGAACGTGAGGTTTGCGTGGTCGGTGAACAACGCAAATCCACCGGGCTTGTGCAGAAGATAGTCTGCCCGTTTCAAACACTCCACGATGGAGAACGTCTCCTTCTCGACAATTGCCCACCGTTGAGCGGCGCCAGAAAACGTGCCGCTCAGAAATATCAGCGGCTCGTGGTCTTGACTGTTCAGTTCGCGATCCACTTGATCGCGTGGGATTTGAGTCACGACGCCACCCCAATGCAAATCGCTGGCATCGGCAACACACAAATCAGCCGATCTTGCTTCGGGTGAGCTAGGGTCACCACTCGGCTGAGCGCTTCCTTGCACTAATCCAAACACGCTGCGTGGTCAGCGTTCCACTCCACCTCAGCAAGGAGGACCTTGGCCACCTTCTGGCGCATTCGACCGCCCGCCACCTTGTAGACCGACTCCAACAGATCGGTCAACGGCTGTACAATCACATTGTACCTTGGGATCGACATGCGCATCCAATTCATGGCGCATAGAAACTGCTGAAGATCTTGGCCGGTCACCGGCATCTTCAGCTCTTTTAACGCCTTGATGCGTTCGGGATCATGCTTGACGCCCGCGGACGACACGATTCGTCCGCACCAGCGAGCTTCGGTCTCATAGAACCGACACTTCTTGGGATTCAGCTTGAGGCCGCGCTCCTGGCAAATCACCAGCACACGTTCGAGCGCCGCCAGCAAACCTTGCTTGGACTTCTTGTATCCAAGCAAATCATCCAACCAAACCAAGAGCGACTTGTACAACTCGCTCGCGAAAATTTCTTGAACCGACGATTGGCAGTAGGCCACGCTGTCGGTTCCGCCCATCAGCACTCGCGTCGGCGTGTAAACGCCAGTATCCTTGAGGAACGAGAACATTTCTTGCGACGTCTTGTCCAGCGCAAACTGCCAGTAACCCTTGAAGAAGTCAAGGTAAAGAACACTTCTGCGCCGGCCAGGTGATCCAAGATCACCTCCAACATCGGCATCGGTCACAGGATGCGCTCCGTCTGGGCGTTGACCGGACGGACGTCCACTGTCATGCGAAAATCGTTCGCACCGGGTTTCTTGACGATCAAAGGTGCCGACCACCGTTTTGAGCGGGGGTTTCGATAACGCAGCCCCGCTGCCTCCAACTCAGCAACGTGTTTCGCCATGAAGTCACGTTGCTCTTTTGAGTAGCGGCGCACCTTGCACCGCACAGGTTCCGCGCCTTGCTTCAACGTCACGACTAGTGGCGCCACGTCGACAGGAGGATCTCGACCAAGGGTTAGTCGAAACACGTCTTCGTAGCGTACCAACAGCTTCGACAGCTGTGTCGCGACGTCGTCACCGCACCCTGTGACTTCGCAGTCGTGCACCTTCTCTGCGAGCTTCGCTCGCACCGCCATTCGATCGACTTCCATCGACCACCCAGACTTCAAATCTGGGAAACACGCTCGCTCTTCTTCAGGGTAGAGCGAGGCTTCTTCGGGAGACGATGTAGGCTTGTTCATCGTCTCAACCACCTTCATGGCTGCAAAAAATCAGCGGGGTCTCCTTG
>NW_008580169.1:11581-15411 GCF_000520115.1 Aphanomyces invadans
CAATTATGTGTTATTCAGACTTGATTCTGTGTTATTCAGCTTCGGGTATTGCGTTTTCAGCTTTCCTTTGCGTTTTCTGATAGTTGCCCCCAGTCATGGGGAGTGTTAGCACAGCCACGGTCTGGCGGTCTGGGTGCTGGGTCAACATGCCACTGTTCCCGGCTCAAAGTATCCCAGCACACAGACACGGAGGAGCTGGATGTGCAGACCAGATTCAACCTGAATTTGGTGCTGGGGTCGGCCCACCTAAGCTTGAATCACTTTTACATTTGCCATTTCGATCACTCAACTGCGACCTGTGCTAATTCAAGCCACCGGCAAAGAACTGTGGTCGAGGAGGGGACTGGCCAATCAACGATGGTCTCGAATTTGTCGGGATCAACCCGGCAACCTCGAGTGCCGACAAGGCCGCCAAGTACAGGGAATTCGTCGACACCACAAAGATATTTGGCGAGGTTAGCAAACAAGACGTTTTCATGAAGAATGGTAACGACCGCACGAAGTTTCCGAGGGTGAACGTCTAGGTCGGTCTCGGTTTCATAATCGCGACTATGGATGTAGATGTCGTCAAATTTTGACGGGGCGAAACCCCGAACAGGGCGAAAGTGGCCGTCACGATGCGATTGAAGTCGCTGGAGCATAAGGTAGGCCTTGGGGCATTACGAGCAACTCCCACTAGTTGTCGAGACAACGGTCTTCGGCACGTGACAAATGCGCATGAGGGATTTACCTTGCCTGCATGCTAGGAACTTAGTGGGATGTCGGATATTGATGTGTTGAAGGAGGAAGCGGTGCTTGATCGCCGTGACATGCTCGTCAAACTTTTCGAAAGATGTGGGGCTGGTCAGACGGATTGATGACGCCTAGTCTTCCGCCTCGCCCTTAAGATGAGAAAAGGCAAATACGACGGGCGCAGATTCGCGGGTGATACACAACTCATCAGCGTGCTCTCGACATGCAGTCAAAGGAGGAGTTTACCGGGGTCGGAGTCGAACTTGGTGACGTCAAGCTTCACTGGCTCAGCCCCCATGGGTGGATTGTTGGCGCTGGCTGCTCATAGTCGCAGCCTCTTGGTATGTGCGGCGAATCAGCGCCTGTGCGTCTTGAAGAGACTCGCGCAGTTGGGACATAGACAATTCTAGTGACGAACTTCGATCGCAAAGTAGCGCGACCTCAGTTTGAAGGGCTACACCGCATTGTGGGAAGTTCTCCCTCGCTCTGGCGGAGCAATTCTTCGAGGACTCGCCCTTCCACGGTCAGCTGGCTGATGCGAGCTTCGAGGGGTTGTGTCGTGTCATTGAGGGTTATACCGATGCCTTCAAGCAGTTATTCTCGGGCTTCGACGGAAAGGGGAGAAACGAGCGACTGGGAATCGCATTCGCCAAGGATGTCGATCATGCAGTCGTGTACCGATTGATAGGAATCTATCATGGTCCTTGGACGAACTTGTAGTGCTACCAGGTGTAACAAGACACACACAGAGGTAGTAGTTAGTAAAATAAAGGTTGAATTGGCAGGGTTATGCTATCCAGCTCTGCAAAATGAATTTGGAAAGTTAAGGCGACTCGTGGGGAGAGCCGCTAGCAACCCACGTGACTTTTTGGGGGAGTCGCTTGCAGCCTGAGAGGTCGGTGTCAATATCAATAGAGAGATTTCGCAAACGCTGATTCTATCTGTGATCTAAAATTCAGAACACGGATAGAATGAAACTTCACAACCATCGAATTTTGCAAGTCATCCGATTCATATTGGTTCTATCCGCGAAATTCACCCAATCAACTTGTGGCATCCTGAGTGCCCACCACTTCCCAAAATTTTGTCGTGAAATGAGATCGAAGTGTTTCTTAAGAAGCCACGTGGGGCGAACTACCGCAAGCGCATGACATTGTTTCGTCTACTGGCTTGCGTCGTGGAGAGACCTTTGATCCCGGATGTACGATGGCACCTGCAGCAGCTTGGCTGCGGCACTGTCCCATGCCTTGGCTGTGTTTTTAGCATGTTTATGAGGAAGGTCATTGTGACCTGTGTGAGGAGGCTTAGATCGTCGGGATCACTCCGTGCTGCGGAGTCGGCGTCTGGTTGCACCTCGTCGGACATGATGGCTGTTAAGGGTGGCTCAAAGTATATGTTATGCGGATGCAGCGTTGCTACAGGATGGTTCGAAACGAATCGAATTTGGCAGGATAGGATACAGATAGAACAGAACCAGCGTTTGCGAAATCTGTCTAATGAAGATTTTGACATGCATCCGGATAACAGTACATTAGAACTGTCACACAACGCCTTCGTGCAGCCGACAACTGAGCTAGCGGGACATCGCGCTCGTGGTGACGCGACACAAACGTGATCCGACAAAATCTGCCGATCCTGAATGTGAGCTCGTTGATTCTTCAAGCACTGAATTTGGCCGCGCTGTTCAACCAGCCTTTGGGTGCGTTTGCACTGGATGACGAAGTACACGTTTCCACGGGTGGGTTGTTAAAGGCGCACTGGAGACATTGCAAGGCCCCACAACGCGCCCTTGACCGAATGAAGCCAGTTGAAAGCGATGACCGATCGCTTGCATGACAAAGCCTGGACGACGACGAGGCAAGCACGTCGTAGAAGAATTTTACGCTGCGTGTCTTGAGCTCCGGTCAACACAATCGACAAGGTGTTGGAGGCGCTGAGTTAGATTGGTTTCAACTGGTTGTGGTTGTCCATCGGAGGACTTAAAACCTCCTGCATCTTCCCACACACTCGATTTGTGTGCGATGCGCATTCGACCGAGGAATAGATTGATATCCACGATTGCCGTCGTGAATCTCCAAGTCGGAGTTTCGTGGTGAGATCGGGCAAAACGTGTTTCGCTGACGCTGTCCTCCAAGTGCCTTCTTCAAAGTGGGACTGCATCCACGAAACCACTCCCTGGTCATCTTCGCGAAATCCCCATCCATACGCGGCATGAAAATGCCTGGCCGTCGTGGAGAAAGCCTCATGGGCAGATTTCCACTGACGCGTACCGATTCTTTTTGGATAAGGACTACAAGGAGATCGAGCGAGCTACATCAAGATGTTCTCGTTCGATTCTGCATGAGCTTTGCACACCCATCGGACCTCGCCCGCATCGGGGAATCCACTCTTGATCACTTTCTTGACCAGGCCACCAATAATGTGGTGCTTCGTCCAGTCAAACTTGATGCTGCCAAGTACCTGGTGGAGTCGTTCGTAGCTGCCCGCGTCCTTGCGGTGTTGCTTGTAAATTTGGAGCGTTTGGCTCATGATGCTTGCCACTTCTTCCGGGTCTCTGTTGTCCGCGAGCGAATCGGCCAAGTTGTTGAGTTTTTCTTCCACATCGAGCTTCTCGATAACGTTTTCGTTGAAGTTGGCGACGGCGTCGATCGCAGACGTGACGTTTGCCATGGTCGAGTCGTCAAACTTGAAGAAATCGCCAACGATGCCGCCGGCCCCAGCAACGAGGCCCAGCACCTTGAACAGCGAACACGTCACCTTAAGGAAGGGAAGGGCGCCTTGCACGAGCGGAGAGTTGGCTGTAACGATCAACGCTTCTTCCTGGTCGCACGGGTAGGGTTCACACCGGCGATCGCCGTCCCGCATCTCGCAGATAAAGGACACGCGAAACTCTGTTTTCAAGAGCGCTCGCACGGACCTGGCAACGAATCCCATGCCCGTCCTCTCCTCCAACGTCCACAGACATGGCAGCGTGAACCGGTCGCCTTCGACCACCGTCACATGCAAGGCGTCGACTTTCCGCCCGAGATCAGCAATGCCCTGGCGGACCTGCTCGGCAGCCCCTTGTCCAAAACTGGCAGTCGAATTGCGAGGCAAAA
>NW_008580169.1:15511-16273 GCF_000520115.1 Aphanomyces invadans
CTACGTTGAAACTGTCCTCCCATTCATCGTCGTGGTCGCCTGGATCGCTGTCTTTGCGGCCCACCAAACTGCAGACGTTGCCCTCGGATCCACTCGAAGATTCTTCGAAAAGGCTGCTGAAGCCTTCCGATTCGTACATGCATGGCGTCAAGGCCTCGTTTCGGTTCTCCAAGTAGTTCATGTTATCATCGCGCGGGCTTGCAATCCGACTGTCGACTGTCCATACGAGGCCGTTCGTGTCGTCAACTCGCAAGTTCGTGGCGAAGGTTGCTTCGTCACTACTGGCACGAGGAATTGGGGAAAGTAGCTGAGCAAGTGAATTGCCCATAGGTGGATTGTGCCATAGCGTATGGGCCGGTGGCGAAGGAATGTGATGGTCCATGATGAGCTGCACACCAACGCCGCACTTTCTTGTTTTTGGCTACGTGGCTCGCAAGATTTTTGCGAATTTTTTACCCTTTCAAGGGTATTCAAACCTATTTTTGGGAATTATTTGATGTTTTGAAGACTTTCACAGCCAAGCACGGGTCGATCGTGGCTTTTTATGATAGTCAGGCATCCACACCTTGGTTTCAGGAGTCGCTGCCATGAGCTACAAGCAGCCAAAGCGTGCTCCAGTCCATCGCTCCTACCGCGAGAAGCAACAGGCAATACGAGCGTGGCGGGAAATCTGACTATGAAGCGGTTTTGTGTTCGACGCGGCTTTAAAGTGTCGACATTTGAAAAGTGCCTCCAGAATGAAGACAAGATAAACAAGGTATG
>NW_008580169.1:16373-26166 GCF_000520115.1 Aphanomyces invadans
ACGCTCGCTCTTCTTCAGGGTAGAGCGAGGCTTCTTCGGGAGACGATGTAGGCTTGTTCATCGTCTCAACCACCTTCATGGCTGCAAAAAATCAGCGGGGTCTCCTTGTCGCCCAGCTGATTGAGGTCGTACACACTCTGCGCACGCCGCGCTTGCGCCAGCAACAAATGAGGGCAGTATCCCAGTCGCGCCATCACATTGCGACTGACGATAACGTCGACCAGGCCATCTTGAAGTGGCATCGCGGCCACCCAGCACTTCAGGTTCGATAACACCAACGTTCCTTCGGCCGTGTCGAACGTCAACCGCAGCTTGACTTCGCGGTCCACTGTAAGTTTCATGGCCTCCATGAAGCCGCCCAACTCGATCGGTCGGTCCAGTTGGCGCACCGCCAACGTAAAGTTACCGATCTTTTCGACGCGCACCAGGAACGTTGGCGACACTACCGATTGATCGGCGCCGCTGTCCAAGAGCGCCAACGCCGTCACACCATTGACATCACACGCAACCGTGCGTGGACAGTCAATAATCAACGCGTCCTTGGAGCCCACGGCAGCTACAATAATCTTGCTCTTGGCGTCGTCCCTCTTCTCCGACGCTGCGGACGACGTCCCGTGAGGTTTCTTAAAGCCCTGGTCCAACAGACTCTGCGCTTCACCTGGCTACATCTTGGGGCACTTGAATACCCGGTGTTCGTCGCTGCCACACTTCAGGCAGCCGTTTCCACTTGACAACTCTGCCGCGGTAGTCGACGGCGTTTTCACAGACGCGCCGCCGTCATGCTTCTTCGTCGGCAAGAATCGCCGAGCCTTTTCGCCATACTGTCTTGGCGGAATCTGGTCGTGCTTCCTCTCCACGACCAGTTGCGACTCGAACAACATAAAGTTGTCCATGAGGGTCACAAGCCAACGGCAAAACGAACGCACGTCCGACTTGTACGCCTTGTTCATTTCGCGAGTTAACTGTCTTTCGACAGTCGCCTTCAATTGATGCGGCCGGATCGCCGCCGTCAATATCTTCACCGACTGCTTCGGCTCTTGCTCCGGCAGGTGAGCAACGTCCAGTTGCTCCAACTTCTCGTAGAAGTCGGCCAGCAGTCTTCCCACACGCGACTCGGCGTCGCGTATCTTCGTGTCCATCTTCAACGACGCCATGGCCTTCGCCACGGCGTCGAGGTCCAATTCCTGCACCTCTCGTGCAGACAGGAAATAGTCACGCCTGTCGTTCTCTGTGATGTCTTCGAACGACTTCCCGAAATCATGTGCGCAAACACGCGGCACAATCTTCTGATCGATGCACGCCGCCAGCGGCATCAGAATCAAGGTACCGCCTATACCGCGGTTCAGCACTTCTATGCGTCGCGAGTACGCGAGGTACTCGTCCATGAACTCGCGGCGATCACGCTTCGTGCTTCCCTTGTACGTGGGCGAAAACGGCACTTGCTGCACGACCATCAGGTTCTCCAGCCGAGGCGCTTCGGCGGCTCGGCCACTCGTAAATGCCGAACGCTGATTCGTCCCTTCGGCAAAAAACCCCATCGTTCGCTGTCGCGGCGAACCTTTTGATTCAGCTCTTCTACCTTGTAGTGTTGCTGACGCATCACATCCAATGCTTGTCGGAGCATTTCTTGGTGCGCTTCTGAGACTCTGGCTTGCTCAGCCATCGCTCTCTTCAGCTCCTCTTGCTGACGCACCAACTCCTCTTGCTGTCGCGATAGAACCGCTCGCGACTCTTCTTGTTCCTGGCGATTCTTATCCATCGCCGCTGCCATGGCCAGCTGTCTGGTCGTTTCTTCTTCCAGACGTTGCGCCATGGGACTTTGCTGCGCAAGGAGCTGCGCCAGCTGTTCGTAAGTCATCTGGTTCAAATGACTCCATGTCGCAGCAGCGCGCTCCACGCTCTGCATCCGTAGCTCGTCTATCTCCGCTTGGGTCGGCGGAGGTAAAGGCACGGCCACCACGGTCTCCATCGACCGTGTACGTGTCACACGAGCTAGCCAGCTCGTGAACGGTAGACCTTCTTGTTCCAATCTTGAACGACAAGTAGCAGGCTGCTACTAAAGAATTCTTTGTTGCGTCTCCACCTGACGGACCTCGCGAAGTCCGTATCCAAAGGCAAATCACGAAGTGGATTCCCCCCAGTAGCTGCTAGCCACTGGGCTTCACACTACCTTAATCAGACTGCAGATCCCAGCCACTCGTCCAATTTGCCAAACGAATCGTTCGGCATACTACCCAAGGGAACTAAACCCTTGGGCTTCCTCTTGGAGGGGGTCCAGGGGCTCTGCGAATGGCAAATTCGCAACACATGGTGACACGATATTCTCGATGCATTCCTTGCCAACGAGCGCGGATAGAGGAATGTGGAGTTCCTGCAATCCTGTTCCCTGTTCAACGTCGAAACAGGTATGAGAGCGTGCCTTCAGCGGAAGCAGAAGACTCCGTCCGCTTTGTCGGGGCGACACAAGAAAACGCCCACTTGATCGACTGGAACGGCAGCATGAAACTTGTACTTGTGGTACTCCACGACGAGTTGAGCTTAGTCTCACAACACGGGCGACACAAGCCCTGACCAGGATGACGCCATGTGAAGACTGAGCACCAGTGGACTGGCACCGATGACTATGTCTCTTCAACAATAGGATGCAACCAAAAAGTGAAGATCGGCACAATTTGCCGCCACTGGCTTGGCTGCATTAGCCACTCAGACAACAATGCCCGAAAGGTCTTCAGGGTGATCTTCATGGCACTTTCGACTGTGCCATTGGCCCAAGGACAACGTGCCGAGTAAAGTGATGATATGCCCCCAGCACGTGCTGGAGCTCCGCGATGACTTCGTTCTTGAAATGTGACCCTCGTCGGTCACCCAGTGATAGCAAACACCAAATACAGCAAATCATTGCAGTAAGCAACGCGCAACCATTTGTGCGTTGGCGACATCAGTCTCCCAAAACCACTTGAACTGGGAAAAGTTGTCCTTGGCTACGAGCAGGTAGCCATCGTCCATGTAAAGGAAATCCCAATGAAGGATTTCGTTGGGCATCGTGGCATTTGGAGCCATGCCAAACGGACGGAGCACATGACCGCCCGTCGCCGCGCAGTGTAAACAGCGGCCAACAAAAAGACCATGTTCGACCAGCAAACAGCACTTGTCTCGTAGCATTTACGCCATGATGACCAACAATGCCAAAATGTGCAACAACACAAAGTCGCATTTGGAGTTCGACTTCAGATAGGGGAATCCAGATTGCGCCAGACGCCGTTTTGAGCACAGGCAGGTCCTCGCCAGCCACAACCTCCTGGCTTTCGACCAAGTCGATGTCGGGAACCGCGCCTTCGCCGACCGCACGCAGCTGTGCATAGATAATTTCTGCCATGCTTGACCACACGAATTCGTCGCTTCGCAGCGGCGAAATCTTCAACGGCACATGCACAATCGGACAGATTGTCGGGGAATTTGTACCCCAGCGGGATAGTAAATCCGCCCAGACGTTCGCTTCGCCGGCGATATCATAGATCGTGTAATCATACCCCGTCAAGAGTATAGCCCATCGGTCGAGCTTCGCGGCAGTATACTTCGGGATCGCCGCGTTGACACTTGTAGGGTTGAAAATAAATTTCAAGTTCGCGTGATCGGTAAATAATGCGAATCCACCCGGCTTGTGGAGAAGATAATCTGCGCGCTTCAAGCACTCGACAATCTAGAACGCTTCCTTCTCCACAATAGCCCATCGTTGGGCAGCGCCAGAAAATGTGCCGCTCAAAAATATGAGAGGCTCATGCTCTTGAGCATCGAGCTCATGATCCCCCTGCTCTGGCGGGATCTGCGTAACCACGCCGCCCCAGTGCAAGTCACTGGCGTCTGCAAAGACGCAGACAAGCTTATCGCCTTCGGGTGAGCCAACGTCACGGCCTGCCCGAGAACCTTCTTGCACTCCGCAAGGCAGCCCACATGGCTGGCATCCCAGGCGGCTTCCGACAGCGGAATCTTCGCGACCTTCTGGCGAGTGCGGCCACCTGCCAACGTGTAAACACATTCCATCAAGTCAGCCACAAGTCAGCCAAAGGCTTGACCACCACATTGTAGCGTGGTATGGACATGCGCATCCAGTTCATCGCGCAGATGAATTGCTGGAGGTCCTGGCCGGTCACTGGCACCTTCAAATCTTGTAGCGCCTTGATGCGCTCGGGGTCATGCTTTACCCCTTCGCCAGACACGACGCGCCCATACCAGCGCGCTTCGGTTTGATAGAACCGACACTATTTTGGGTTCAACTTGAGCCCACGGAACTCGCAAATCTTCAGTACGCGCTCCAACGCGGCCAGTACACCGTCCTTGGTCTTGTTGTAGCCGAGTAAATCGTCTAGCCAGATGAGCAGACAGCGGTATAGCTCGTCCGCAAACATCTCTTGCACATATGACTGGCAAAACGCCACGCTGTCCGTGCCGCCCATCAACACTCGGGTTGGCGTGTAAACGCGGATATCCGTAAGGAACGAGAACATCTCCTGCGAGTCAGAATGCAGCGCAAACTGCCAATAGCCCTCGAAAAAGTCCAAGGTGAAAAAGACTTGGGCGCCACAGAGGTGGTCGAGGATCACCTCTAGCATTGGCATCGGCCAGAGGATCCGCTCCGTCTGAGCGTTGACTGGACTAACGTCCACTGTCATGCGAAATTCGTTCGCTTCGGGTTTTTTCACGATAAGTGGTGCCGAGCACCCCTTCGACCGCGGATTGCGGTAGCATAAACCAGCCGCCTGGAGTTCTTCCACGTGTCTCGCCATGAACTCCCGCTGCTCCTTCGAGGAGCGTCGTGCCTTGCAGCGCACATGCTTCGTGTCAGCTTTGAGAGTCAAACGTAGAGGCTCCACCTTGACAGGCGGATCCCGACCCAGCTTGAGTCGGAACACGTCTTCGTATTTGACGAGCAGCCTCCCCAGCTCTATGGCATAGTCATCATCGCATCCTGCAACTTGGCACTCGCCGATCTTCTCCTTGAGCTTTGCGCGCACCGCCGCTTTGTCTTCGTCTACTGACCAGTCCACGTCAACTTGTGGAAAGCCAGATTATTCGTCATCCACGTTTAGCTCCGCTTCTTCCGGCGCTATCGGTGGCTGCTTGTTGTCTTCTAGGACCTTGATTGCCGCCATGAGACTCGAATCTTGGTCGCCCAGCTGGCTAAGGTCATAGCCGTTTTGAGCACGCCGCGCAGCCCAATAAAGCTATTGGAGAATATCGCAAACGAGCCATCAATGCACGGCTCACGATAAAGTCGCCGAGACCGCTGTTCAGAGGAGCTGCGGCCATCCAGCACGTCAGGTTCGTCAGAACCAGATGACCTTCGTCCTAGTCGAACGTCAACTTCAGCTTGACTTCACGGTCGACGGAAAGCTTCATTTCTTCCATGAATCCACCCAGCTCCAGGACAGAATCCAACTTGCACGCAGGCGCAAGCAAAGCGCCGGCTTCTTTCAGCCGCGCAATCAATGCAGGCGAAATCACCGATTGATCCGCGCCGCTGTCAAGTAGCGCCAGCGCTTCCATGCCATTCACAGAGCAGTGCACGGTGCGCGGCGCTTGCGGAGCTTCGAGTTTCGGCTTCTTTGAGTCGATCGCCGCGCCAACCACGTTCTTCTTGGCTGCCAGCATGCCGCTTGGAGCGGCTGCAGGCGTGTTTGCCGCAACAGGAGGACGCTTTGCCCGTTGTTCTAACAGACGATGCGCTTCCTCCGGCGCACACTTGGGACATTGCACGACTTTGTGGTCGTCACTGCCACACTTCAGGCAGCCTTTTGCAAACAGCACTTGCTTTGCGGGCACCACGCCTTTCGCTTGGCCATCAGGCTTCCGCTGTTGCGGTTGCCGGTATGTCTTGCCGTACTGGAGACGCGGTTTCTCTTCTGGTTTCTTCTCCGCCATCACCATTTGCGACTCAAACAACATGAAGTTGTCGAGTAACTGAATCAACCAGCGGTCAAACGCAGGCACGCTGGCCTTGTATGCCTTGTTTGCTTCCCGAGCGAGCTGCCGCTCTACCGTGGCCTTCAGCGCCGCGGGTCGGATTGCAGCCGTCAAAATCTTGACCGACTGTTTCGGCTCTTGGCTGGACAGGTGAACCACATCCAACTGCTCGAGCTTCTCGTAGAAATCGGCCAGCAATCGACCGACGCGGGATTCCACATCGCAAATCCGCGTGTCCATCTTCAAGGGAGCCATAGCCTTGGCAACCCAATCGAGGTCAAGTTCATGAACTTCACGGGCACTCAGAAAGTAGTCCCGCCATTCGTCTTCAGTGATTTCTTCGAACGGCTTGCCGAAATCATGTTCACAAACACGAGGCACAATCTTTTGATCGATGCATGCCGCCAATGGTTCGAGGAAGAGGACTCCTCCCACACCACGGTTCAGCGCTTCCACGCACCGAGAGTACGCCAGATACTCATCCATGAACTCCCGGCGCTCACGCTTCGTGCTGCACTTGTACATCGGGGCCAGCGGCACTTGCTGAACACCCATAAGGGTCTCAGAACGGCTCATCACCGCGGCGCCGATTGCGCAGGGGGTCGCTGATTGGTTGCAGCGGCAAAGAGCCCCCAGCGCTCGCTATCACGGTGTACTTTCTTGTCAAGCTCCTCCACCTTGGAGTGCTGTTGCCTCCTTGCTTCAGAGGCTTGCTGTAACAACGATTGGTGATCTCCAGTCACCCTGGCTTGCTGAGCCATCGCCAACTTGATCTCTTCTTGTTGGCGTCGCAATTGTTCTTGCTGCTTCGACAATATTGCACGCGATTCTTCTTGTTCGCGGCGGCTATTCTCGATTTCAGCCGCTATCACCACCTGTCGGGCGGATTCTTGTTCCAAGCGCACGGCCATCGCCATCTGCTCGTACGTCATCTTGTTGAATTCACTTGACGACACCGCAGCACGCTCGACGTTCGGCATCCGGAGTTCGTCCAACTCGGATGGCCCCGGAGGAGGCAAGGGGTGATCTTGTCCCGCCACCGCCATATGCGGCATTGGTACAGACACGACGGTCTCCATCGACCTCGTTCTCGTCACTCGCGCCAAAGCATTTGGTATCGGGGACGTTTTTTTCATATTCACAGCAAGTAGCTACTAGCTACTAAAGAATTCTTTGTTGAGTCTCCACCTGACGGACCTTGTGAAGTCCTGTCTCGCGCACACAAAAGGCTAACCACAAAGCAGTGGTCACGGGCAAATTACAAAGTGAATTCCCTCTCGGGGGCTGCTCCCCCCAGGGCTTAAACCCCCCCCTAATCGCTACACTACAATTAGCCAATCATAGCACATGTAGGATTAACTTGAACGGAGTCTTGGATAGTTTCTTGGATGCACTCCATGGCTCCTGAATGTCCAATTCGCAACAGTCCCAGCCTGTAGGAGCCCATCACATTTTGGACAAAACAACTCGCTTCATTCTAATACGTACGCCAACGACTGTTCCCCAAATCGTTCGTGAAAATTCAAGTGCTTGGATGGGGCATTCCCGACGAGTGGAAACTATGGAACGGTCAATAACACGCACAATTGGGGCGCACTCGTCGTCGTCAAGGCACCGCATGCAGGACATTGTACACGAGATGTCGTGCGCGATTTTTCGACGGATGCGTCGCGGGCTGTGGCAAAAGTGTCCACACACATACGTATATTCATCTCGAAAACATTTCTAACGCGTTTCGCATATTCGAAACGTTCTTCCATGTGTATCGCAGCACCATGGGAAGTGGCTGTGGATAGCGTTGTAAGTCATTGTTGTAGTGGGCGACGGCTGTTTTGACGAGTCGCACCTTCGTAGCGTCACGACGCCACTTGGACGCACGATTGAAAGGGTCTAAAACCCTCGAGTTTGGGTTGTTTCAATGGATCATCCTCCTCATACTGTATTCGTACCTCTTAGTATCCTCGTTCTGCATGAATGAAAAACTCAGCCAAAACCTGGATTCGAACCCACGGCCTATGGGACCAGAAAATCACCTTTCTTACTTTCATACGGAGACAATATTTATCACGGAATTAGCTGAAAAAACTCTCATTGGCCAAAGAAAGAACTGACGACGCACAGCTATTTTTTTATGATTTGCCAGGATGCCGTAGTAACGATCAGGCCAACTTGCAGCAATGACAATCAAAATCTTCAAATCGAAGCTACTCGTTACGCTTGGCTCGGATTACCTTTCAATCCAGCTCAAACTCTTCGTCGTTTGACGTAGATGTACCTAGAACATCACAGAACCCTGAGATACAATTCGTTTGGACAATGTTACGCGACGTCTTCGATGGCGACCAAGCCACAACGGACGGAAGTCTATGTGCGACTCTCGTTGCACAACTCAAACGGCCGACTGAAGTAAGGCGAGCTGAAGCTTCTGTGTGACGAGTTCGTTGTCACTAAGAAATCCTTGTCAACGATCTGGCGGCGACCATGCGAAACAAAGTCGCTGGTGGTTGAAGGCGTATAAAGACTTGGACCGCTGCGTATTGGACAAGACGTTTATGACTTGAAGAAAGTGATGGAGTGTGTATTGTAGATGTATGGCGACAATGTTTACAAGATACCTCACGCAAGCAAGGACAAGCTGCTCGAGAATGGTCATTGCGTCAACGTGTTGAATGCGACGAGAAAATGTACGCTGCTATTGGGCGATGGTAGAGCGTATCGGCATTGTACAAAGTGTGGACCAACAATTCCAGTCTCATGTGCTAAAATACCTTGGAAGTAAGCAGGGGTGGTAAAAACCCGATTCGTTTCACCAGACAAATCGGATTTAAGGTTTTAATAATTAAAACCTGGTTCCTGGGTATTAAAACCATGGTTTTATTCACGACCTTGCGGCAGTGCTTACCGAGGGCGGATTTGTGCTGGTGCGGGTTAACGTAGTCGGAGTAGAGACGCCACAGGTCACTGCCTTACCAACTACATTTACACCCTCCTGAAGCAGCATCGACATTGCTCGTGCCGTTCAATGGATCACCGTCTGCGCCGGACCTAGGATCAGCGTTGATCTTACTGTCGTCGGCAATGTCGCTTTCGATGTTGATAACGATGGCCTCCGCCTCCACAACGATGTCAGACATGATCACAATTGCATTGGAAACTGCCAATTGCCCACCTCTCAACAAGGAGAGCAGTCCGCACCTCATAGAAATAACCGATTTTCATAATAAAACCTGATTTTGTCGACCTTAGACAATCGGTTTTTTTATATTAAAACCTAACAAACCTGATAGCAAAAAAGGACCAAGATCTGCCACCCTTGGAAGGAAGGACGTCCCAGGTGGGTTTTAGTCCTCTCCATTCCATGAATTTTAGCGGCCCCCAGCAATCGCCGACCGCACCCACCATCCACCAGACGCCACATCGACAGCCACCGAGCGGTACGACCTAGCAACTGTCGATGTATACATGTACAACTGGTCCAACATGGCATGCCGATGCTACAGCTCATGAGACTTTTAGCCAATCATGCCGCGATGGACGATTTGGAATAAAAATATCTGACGAACATTCTTTCACATGGACGACCGTGAGAAATATTTCCACACGTTGGACGATTTTGAGAAAAAAAAATATAAATGTGGACATGAGGCCAAAGAAAAGGTAAACTTCGGAGTAGTATCGTAATATTACTACGTAGTATGCCCAACTTAACGGCGTAATAGTATTGGATGGGTCTTGACCGGCAATTTATCCGCGACGAAAGTTGTCGTCGAGACGAGCAATTTCTCGACAACGGCGGCCGAGTGCCATGAGCAACGACGCATCGTTTCTCCAC
>NW_008580169.1:26266-45860 GCF_000520115.1 Aphanomyces invadans
CAAGGCGTCGACTTTCCGCCCGAGATCAGCAATGCCCTGGCGGACCTGCTCGGCAGCCCCTTGTCCAAAACTGGCAGTCGAATTGCGAGGCAAAAGTTTGTCAACGTCCCGAAGGCTTGATCGAGTGGCCGGGTTGGGATCGAGAACAGATAGCAGCATGTTTTTCTGCGGCGAACTGAGGCTACACGCACGCACACTGGCATGGAATGAAAAACCGGGCGCGGCGATTTTGCACACGACGTCTTCGTCACTTAAGTTGACGAATTCTTGCAGCTGGAGGTTGGGCGAGAACAGCTTCAGGATAAACACGCCCAAGCACCACACGTCGTACGATGGCGAAGCCTTGAGTGGACGCAGCCCGTTGACGATGCACTTGGCCATTTCAGGAGGGCAGTACTCTGGAGTGCAATGCAGCGGCATGTCCGCGTTCAGGGCGACCGTGTTTGCAAAGTCGATGAGCTTGATCTCCCCGCGACTAAACATCATGACGTTTTCAAGCGTCAGGTTGCCGTGGATGTAGCGGAGCGTGTGGACATATTCGAGTGCTTTCACCACGTGAAACACGCAGTTGTTCTTGTCGGTCGCGTACAGGCGATTCTGGGCAAACTTTTCCTTCATCGTGCACGCGCCGCGCTGTAGCACCAATGCTTTGCACGACCCAACACCGAGGAAGTCGACGTCGCCCCCCGCCCGCCACTCGACAATGTGATGCACAGCTTGTCCGGCGGTGCGGCTGCGGTTCACCTGTCGGAAAAAGTTGATTTCGGTCGTCGACGTCGTGAGTTTCACAACGACTTGATCGCTTTTCCTGTCGTGGTTGAATCCGTCAAACACGCAGTCGGCGATGCGGTCGTCGTGTATTTCCAAGTCGAACGATCCAGTCACGAAATACTGCTTCTCGACGCCTGCTGTCGGGTCAGTCGAGAGGGACAACGCGATCGATACCTTTGCGCAAGCGTTCGACGAGTCTCGTCAAGGAAGGGTCGCGGTCCAGCCACGGGAGGAGGTTCGTTTCAGGGGTCGCGCCGCGCATCTGCCCGCCCACCCCACCAACTTTTTTCCGATCAGCCTGTGACATCACAATATTTCAATTGTGCAGCCCGTTGGACAACTTTACAATCGCACGACGACCGGCCTGGTTTCCATCGTCGCCTGTACCACTGCTACGAAGACGGTGCGTTGCCGGTAGGTGGATTTTCGGCATTCCACTTGGTCTGCGGTGATCTGGGGCATCGGTGATGGTTCATCGTGTACCGAAGGACCACCCAGTGATCGACATCTCGGATGGACAGATGATGACGGTGAAGACGTTGAACCATGCAAAACCACTCGGCGTCCTCGGTAGAGTGTTTTCGCTTGGGACGAGATGGCAATGCAAACGTCTTTCCTGGACGAGACTTTTGCTCGTGTCTAGCCCATAGATATGCACAATCTTTGTTTCATCTAGCTCTTGAACATGTCCAATTGAAACAGCGACGCAACATCCAAGCGCTTCTCCTGGACGGCGCTGTCGGATGCCCCTTTGATTCCTTGAAACGCTTGCTGGATCCACGACGTTTTCTCCAGTTGAATGGCCACCACACGTTCCTCAATGGTGTGTTGAACAATAAACTTGAACACGTGGACGGGAGACGTTTGCCCCAACCGAAACACTCGGTCAATCGCTTGGTTTTCAATCGCAGTGTTCCACCACGGGTCTACTCGCTCCATCAAGAACAGAATGTAGAGCCTCATCGTCGTACCCAGCAGGAACACTTGGCATGCCTCCGTGATATTCAAACCCATGGATCCACTACGAAACGTGTTGAAAAAACAATTGAAACTGGCCAAGATACCATTTCAATGACATGAGGAGCACGGTTGCGTCGTCGTGTTCCTTGAACGCCGTCAAATTCTCGTCGCGTGTGGCTCGAGACATGGACCCATCGTACGTGATGCACGAAATACCATTGGCTTCAAGAACTTTCTTTGTGATCGCAAGCATCGACGTCCACTGGCTAAACACGACCGACTTGACGTGTTTCGGGGTCATTCGAAGCAATTTGATCAGCGCTTCCATCTTGGAACTCGGCACAACGTCGTCGAGTGTCGTTTGGTCAACAGGCGATGGTGGGGACACGTCTGCGACCAACTGCGATGCTTGAACGTCTTGTCGACACATCGGACAGCTCGGTTTTACTTGCAGCGCACATGAGATACATGGACGGCAAAAGAAGTGTCGGCACATGGTGATCACTCTGCGCATTGCACGTATGGAGTCATCGCGTGAATCGAAGGAAAACGATGAAAAATCAAGACTTACGCGTCTTTCAATGGGTCCATGCAAATAGCACATTCTTCACCGCTGTTGATAGCTTCTTGCAAGATTTCCACTAAACTCTGAACCGATTCGGAGGAGTAGTTCACCTCCGATTGCGTGTCTGGCCCCGCAAGCAATTTTCTCAAGTAGTGCGACGGACACAGACTCAAATGGTCGCACGTTTGGCGCAACCGCATCATCATTTCGAGCACGGTGGCATACTGTTTCTCAAACGAGTTGGTCTCGAGGAGTTGTTGGATGCGACGTTTTGCAGCAGTTTCAAGCTCGTCGTACTTGGCACGCTCGTCCGAGTTGAGGGTAATGGGATAGGAATAAACTGTGCAGGGTGGAAGGGCCACCATGGGCAGTCCGTTTGCTTGCCTCATGCCTACATAATGCGCATTCCATTTCGTGATGTGCGCACGTAAGGCATAAATTTACCTTTGGTGCGCCTTAGGGCGACATCTTTCATAAGAGCTTTGACAATTCGAATGCCATCGGGCTCTTCTCGTTTCAACGGCCTGATTGAATGAAAAATGAGGCACTGCCGTGTGAAATGCAACCGGTTCTACCTTCCAATGCTACGATTCCACCAGTACACATCGTCAAACGGTTTGTAGCGGAGAAATGAAACCAAAGCAGCCAAGTCATCGATCTTGTTGGTGATGGGCGTGCCACTCAATACCCATCGACTCGTCGCGTCGAGCTGAGACGCAGCTTTGAACATTTTTGTGTTCTTGCTCTTGATTAGGTGGCCTTCGTCAAGCACCACGCGCTCCCACTTCGTGCGGCGCAGCGGTCCTTCGTTTTCCGCCTCCAACGCCATGGTCTAGCATTGTAAACAATTGCAATGAAACAATCCTACAAGAGAAAACCGGGGTTGCGAAAAACCTCGTACCCCATATGTGGTCAATACAACGTCATATGCGTGCGCGTCGGCCGTGCTACCGAGACGTGTCTTGTCGTGGTGGAGAAATAGCTTCAGAGCACCAGGGTCGAAGTGGTCTTTGGCTTGATGCTGCCAATTCTGTACCACAGACAAGGGGCACACAATCAACGTGGCTTGCTTCGCCTTGGAGTGATGGCGAGAAGCCACAATCCAAGCCAACATTGTTAGCGTTTTACCAAGACCCATCTGCAGATTGCATGTGCATATTGTGATCAACAGGGCCAAACACGAAGAAAATACGTACGTCGTCCGCCAAGATTCCGCCGCGGCAGAGCTCCGGCGTGATGTATTGCTCGGTGTGGGTGGCTTCGTTGACGAAATACGGCTTGCCGTATCCTTCTTTGACGCATCGCCACAATTGGATCGACGATGTCACTTCAAAAGAAGGATTTTCGCGCTGATGAATCCATTGAAGAGCTTGTAGTTGATGGGGTAGAAGCGTCGATCGAAGGGATGAGGGAAGCTTCGACAAAGGCAACAAAGGCAGTTGGACCACGTCCACTTCCCCGGCAAAAAGTGAATCCTTCATTGACCCTTTCAATACCCCTGTGCGAGCATTTGAAACAAACCGCGCACCTTATCGTCGAGAGAAAAGCGACTTTTGCCCTTGAGCCCCGTGACATTTCCAGAAGAAGCACCGGCCTTGGGCGGTACCAAGCCGAAGTGCTTCAACGCATGCATGACTCGGTCCCGGTTGGCCTCTTGGCCATACACAGAGAGCAAAATCGGCATCGTGTATGTTCCAGGAGGAGCTATCCACAACAGTTAAATAAGCATCTTAATTCATAGGCACACGTACAAGGGCACACGCCTTCAATAGTCATGATGCCATTGTCCAAGAAAGGTGCAGACACGGCGGCCAAATCCCGGGGAAGATGGCCGACCATAACCCCAGACAAGTTGAACACCGCAATGGCATTACGGTCGTATTGGTTGGCCGGCTGACGCACCAAAGACACAGCTTCCTTTTTCCCCACACGACCAGTATAATGTTGAATGCCAACGATTTTATGCTTGAACGACCCGAGCAGCACCTGTTCCGGTGCCTGTGGGGTTTCGACTTCGATGACTTCCTCTGCATCATTTGTCGGGGCAGCGGACGCACCACCTAAGTTGATTGTTGCGAGGCTTCGAAGACCTCCAGATGCAAGGAGGTCGGACAAGTGGGCAGGGAGTGGCGGGTTCGTGACCTCGGCTCCGTCTGGCTGTTTCTTCTTTGCTGCAACTTTCTTGGTACGCTTCTTTGTATTTGGGGCGTCGTCATCTTGAGTCAAGTCAACCATTGCTGTCGACAGCGATGCGGTACGCAATGGCGGACTCGTGACGTTGACCACATCCGCCAGTCGTTTCTTCTCGTTTCGCTTCTTCAAAAGAGAAGCGTCATCATCTTCAGCCAAGTCTATCACCTCCGTTGACGCTTTTGCCTTTCGCTTCGAGGCAGGTGCCGTCGTGGGAGAGCCCAGTTGCCTTGGGATGCACGTCTTGAGTGTACCTGGCGTCGAAGATGCATCACCGCTGGGGTCTTTACGAGGACGATCTCTGCCTCGTTTCAATGGTGTTTCCGCGACGTCTACACCATGTCATCACCTCCAACGCTATCCACCGTCGCGTCCAACCGTACCCATCGTTTGGTTTGGGATCCGCGACATGGCGAAATTGGCGCACATACGTCATACGGATGAGTTTTCAGCTAACCGGATACACTTTTCAACTCTGTTTAGATTGTCGGGGTTTCGGGGTTCCCCAAGATATCGCCATTCACCACTCGGGCGGGGTTTCGGGGTTCCGGAGTAGAATATGTTCTCCACCTTGAGCGCGATAATCAGGATCTCCCGGGGTGCGTTCCGCTTGAGGTCGATATGCGTGACCAAATCAAGCCCAGGAGGCCGAGTCTCGATCGATCAAGGCTGTGTCTCGGCCTTTACCTTGCCGTACTTGCTATTCCCGTCGACGACATCGCGCAGATTTGTATATTTAAAACGTAGAAAACGTCTAAAACGGTTTTCTAAGAGTTAACTTGGAATTTGTATTCCAACGTTGAGGTACAATAACAAGGACCACCCGTTTTTAGTCGAATTTCGACCACGACCATTCTTTTCAGTTTTGAAACAAGTCGAAAGTACACCATGTTTGGTGGCGGGTTCGAATCGTTCTTTGGCCACGGCGGTGGCTACGAAGGTCACGGCGGCCCGTCCAAGCCTGTGGACAACTCGACTTTCTACGAGACTCTCGGTGTCCCCAAGAACGCCAGTGCCGCTGACATCAAGAAAGCGTACCGCAAGTTGGCGCTCAAGAACCACCCGGACAAGGGTGGTGACCCTGAACTGTTCAAGAACATCACTGTCGCGTACGAAGCGTTGTCGGACCCAGAAAAGCGTGAACTCTACGATCAATATGGTGAGGAAGGCCTGCAGCATGGTGGTGGTGGCGGTCACCATGGGGCCGATATGTTCTCCCAAATGTTCGGTGGTCGTGGGGGACGTCCTCGCGGCCCCCAACGTGGTGAAGACTTGACCCATCCCTTGAAAGTGTCGTTGGAAGACTTGTACAACGGCAAGACCGTAAAGCTTGCTGTGAACCGTGACGTTCTCTGTGGCGGATGCGCTGGTCGAGGTGGTCCCGAGGGTGCTGAAACCACGTGTGGGACTTGCAACGGACGCGGCATGCGCATTCAGCACCGCCAGATCGCGCCTGGAATGGTTCAACAGGTCCAGTCGGTGTGTCCCGACTGCCGTGGCCAAGGCAAGTCGATTCGCGAATCCGATCGATGCAAGGTGTGCAGAGGCAACAAGGTCACGAAGGAGCGCAAAGTGTTGGAAGTGCACATTGAAAAGGGTATGCGCAACGGCCAACGCATCACGTTCAGCGGCGAAGCAGACCAAAGCCCTGGCACCATTCCTGGCGACATCATCTTCGTCGTGCAGGAGAAGGAGCATGCTGTGTTCCAGCGCAAGGGAGGGAACCTCATTTTCGAGAAGAAGATCTCGCTCGTGGAAGCGTTGACTGGTTTCGAAACGATCGTCGAGCACTTGGACGGCCGCCACTTGCACGTAAAGTCTGTTCCGGGTGAAGTCATCAAACCGAACCAGTTCAAGGCTATCCAAGGTGAAGGCATGCCCCAGCACGGCAACCCTTTCGTGAAGGGCCAACTCGTGATCCTGTTCAAGGTCGAGTTCCCGACTCGGCTCAATGTCGACCAAACCCGCGTGCTCTTGAGTGTCTTCCAGCGACCCGCGCCCGTTGGCCGCTTCAGCGACTCTGAGGAAGCCTTCTTGACTGACTTTGACGCCGAAGCCGCTCAGGAACAAGCTCAGCGAGACGCGTACGACTCGGACGATGAGCGCGGCCAACCTCGCGGAGTCCAGTGCCAACAACAATAAGCATGTTCAATTTTTAATACTATCCATAGAGAGTTTGTCATGTGGTTGAACGCCTTTTCAGGTTGGTGTCAATAATCGACGAATATTGCAGCCAAACATTGGCAAATCTCGATGGATAGTTCAGCATGCACCTTACAACCGGCGGTCACGAATGCTACCAGAGAGGAGCGACGTCAAGCAAAGCACTCGCTAAGGCTGTGTAGCATTCAAACAACTTGGTGTACTATCCACTGCCCTCGTGCAACAATCGTCGGCAACAAGAATTTTTTAACTGTGTGTGGAGCGAATATCAAATTTGACAGGTTCGCGTATACGGCTGGAATGCACCGCAGTGGAGAAATTGCAATGGACTACACGAGCGATTCGAATGTATCGCAGGAAGATGCGTGGGCCGTGATCTCGGCATACTTCGAGGAGAAGGGTCTTGTTCGCCAGCAGCTGGATTCGTTCGACGAGTTCATCCAGAACACGATGCAGGAACTCATCGACGACTCGCGTGACATTCGCATCACGCCGGAAGCTCAGTACAATCCGGGCCAGAAGAGCAACCGGGTCACGGACACTATCTACCAAATCCAGTTCGGACAGATCTACTTGAGTAAGTGTACCATGACAGAGAGCGACGGGAGTACCTCTGTCATGTTTCCGCACGAAGCCCGTCTGCGAAACTTGACCTACTCGGCGCCATTGTATGTGGATGTGACGTGCCAAAAGTTCCAAGCTGGAACTGTTCCGATTGAGGAACAGGAGCCATATGAAGAAGAAACAACCGCAAAGGAGTTCATTGGAAGCATTCCCATTATGCTGCGGTCCAAGTACTGTGTGCTCACCGACAAATCCGACAAAGAATTGACTGAACTCAACGAGTGTGTATACGACCAAGGCGGGTACTTCGTCATCAACGGGAGCGAGAAAGTGCTGATTGCCCAAGAACGTATGAGTAACAACCACGTGTACTGCTTCAAGAAATCCAGCATCTCCAAGTACTCTTGGGTATGTGAAACCCGCAGTCACGTCGAGCGAGGCGCGCGCCCCACCTCGACCATGTACGTCCAAATGTATGCCAAGTCGGGGGGCAAGTCGGCGGTGTCCGGTCATCAGATTCGCGCGGTGATTCCGTACATTCGACAAGACATTCCCGTCGTCATCATCTTCCGAGCGCTGGGTTTCGTGGCTGATCGAGAAATCTTGGAGCACATTTGTTACGACTTCACGGACGTGGAGCTCATGGAGCGCTTCAAACCGTCGTTGGAGGAAGCGTTTGTCATCCAGGAGCAAGAAGTCGCACTGGATTTCATCGGACGTCGAGGGTCCGCCGTCAACGTGTCCAAGGCGGACCGTCTCAGGTACTTTGAGTTGAATTAGGCCACTCGCGTGATTTTATGTGATGTTTTGTGCCCGAGGTGTTTACCAGTATGCGAATTTTCACGACTGCTTTGATATTTTGGTATCGGCTGATCTCACCTTGACTCCCTTATTTCGACTGATCTTGTGCTGGACTTTGTGCATTGTGTGCAGCGCAAGATGGCCATGGAGCCTCTTTTGCAACGCCCGTGCAAGACGTGTTTTACAACATGGCGGGTTTTGCGGTGCTGAGATCGAACAGGAAATTGATCATCGCTACAACGTAGATATGCCCAAGACATTTTGCAAAAAGAAATGTTGCCACACGTGGGTGTGGAAGACCACAACGAGACCAAGAAGGCGTACTTTTTGGGATATGTCGTCCACAAGTTGCTCATGTGCTCGTTGGGGCGTTTGGGCGAAGATGACCGCGATCACTACGGGAACAAACGATTGGATTTGGCCGGTCCGTTGCTTGGCGGTCTCTTCCGCGTCCTCTTCAAAAAGCTCACCAAGGACGTCAAGGGGTACCTTCAAAAGTGCGTGGACGCCGGACGCGACTTCCAGCTCAGTTTGGCCATCAAGTCCAAAACCATTTCGAACGGGTTGCGCTACTCGTTGGCGACAGGCAATTGGGGCATGCAAAAGACTGCTTCCAAAGCCGGGGTGTCGCAAGTCCTGAATCGACTGACCTACGCTTCGTCCCTGTCCCATTTGCGTCGGTTGAACACGCCGTTGGGTCGAGAAGGCAAGCAAGCCAAGCCCCGTCAGCTCCACAACACCCATTGGGGCATGATCTGTCCGGCCGAAACCCCCGAAGGCCAGGCCGTTGGGCTTGTCAAGAACTTGGCACTGATGGCGTATATTTCTGTGGGGTCGCCCCAAGCTCCTATTTTGGAATTTCTTGAGGAATGGTCCACGGAAAACTTGGAAGAAATCACGGCGCAAATCATCCCGACCGCTACCAAGATATTTGTCAACGGGAACTGGGTCGGTGTCCATCGCGAACCCAATGAGCTCGTCAAGACGCTGCGGTCCCTTCGTCGGTACGATTGGACTGTATGGATCTGAATGGTGTTTTAGTTGGTTTTCCACCCGTCGAAGACGCTGAACTAAATATGTGTGCAGGTGCGTCGACATTGATGCGGAAGTGTCGGTGATTCGCGACTTGATGCAAAAGGAACTGCGCATTTACACGGACGCCGGACGTGTGTGTCGACCGCTCTTTATTGTCGAGAACAACCGTTTGCTGTTGCAAAAGCAGCACGTGGTCAAGCTACAAAACCACAAACACACGCACTTTCGTTGGCAAAACTTGCTCACGGAAGGGGTCGTCGAGCTCATCGATACGGAAGAAGAGGAAGTGTGCATGATTGCCATGGAACCCAAAGATTTGCGCAACGCGCGTTCGCTCTACACGCATTGTGAAATCCATCCATCGATGATATTGGGTAGGAGTACATATTGTTCGTTTGGGTGGATATTGACTTCCTTTTCTTACTTCCAGGTATTTGTGCGTCGATTATTCCGTTTCCCGATCACAACCAAAGTCCCCGTAACACGTACCAAAGTGCCATGGGAAAGCAAGCAATGGTTGGCATTTTCTCGGCACATGGACATGATGAAATGATGTTGCCATTAGGGTATTTACAGTTCAAACTTCAGAGCGCGCATGGACACCATGGCCAATATTTTAAACTACCCCCAGAAGCCTCTTGTGACGACGCGTGCGATGGAGTACCTGCATTTCCGAGAATTGCCCAGCGGGGTCAATGCGATTGTCGCGATTGCCACATACACAGGTTACAACCAGGAAGATTCGCTGATTATGAACCAAAGCGCCATCGATCGCGGTAGAGATGCCACTATTCTCAACACGAATATGCTCATCAAGATGTACAGGCCTCTTCCGATCAACCTTTTATCGATGCTACGTCGACCAAGAACGCAATAAATCCCCTCACGGCATTGGCGGCGGGTCTGGCTTCATGAACTCAGAGGAGTTTGAAAAACCGACGCGCGCCACGTGTATGCGTCTGAAGCACGGCTCGTACCACAAATTGGATGCGGATGGGCTTGTTGCCCCCGGTACCCGCGTGTCTGGCAGCGACATTATCATCGGAAAGACTTCTCCTTTGCCCAGCAGCGACGAGAATGGGCTGGAGGCACGCCACCAGAAGCGCGATGCGTCGACAACCCTCCGCACTCACGAAAACGGGATCATCGACTCGGTCATGCTCACGACCAACGCCGAGGGCTTCAAGTTTACCAAAGTGCGCTTCCGCAACATTCGCATCCCTCAAATTGGAGACAAGTTTGCGTCACGTCACGGGCAAAAGGGGACCATTGGAATGACATATCGGCAGGAAGACATGCCATTCACGATCGAAGGTATGCCATTGGTTTTTGTACAACTCTTTTCAATTCCGTCGTAGGCGTCACTCCCGATATCATTGTGAACCCCCACGCCATTCCGTCTCGTATGACGATTGGGCACTTGATCGAGTGTCTCCTGGGCAAAGTCAGTTCCCAAACGGGGGATGAAGGTGATGCGACTCCATTTACCGACGTGACCGTGCAGGCCATCTCCGACACGTTGCACAGCTTGGGGTACGCGTTGCTCGATCCGTTGTTTGCCAATAACCACCCTTTCGTGTGTAGATACCAGCGATTTGGCAACGAAGTGCTGTACAACGGGCACACGGGTCGTCGGTTGCAGGCGCAAATTTTCATCGGGCCGACCTTTTACCAGCGCCTCAAGCACATGGTGGACGACAAGATCCACTCGCGGTCGCGTGGGCCCGTGACCATGTTGACGCGGCAGCCGCTGGAAGGTCGTGCGCGCGAAGGTGGTCTCCGCATGGGGGAAATGGAACGCGATTGTTTGATATCGCATGGGTCGGCCAACTTTTTGATGGATCGGCTCTTTGCCAACTCGGACGCGTACCGAGTCCACGTCTGCGATCTCTGCGGCATCATCGCGATTGCAAACTTGCGGAAGATGACGTTTGAATGCCGCACATGCCGCAACAAGACGCAAATCTCGCAAGTGCATATTCCGTACAGTTGCAAGCTGCTCTTCCAAGAACTCATGGCGATGAGCATCGCCCCCCGCTTGTTCACGATGGGTAACCCCAACATCTCCGCCGTCAAAGCGTAAAACTCGCGCGTGTGCCTATCTTATCTCCCCCATGCGTTGTAATAATATAAGTACTGCGGCTTCACCACTCGTGCCCACAAGTTCACGAGTGCCACCATGTTGTCTCTGCCCCACTCATTTGTTGGTGTGGAGCTGCCATGATGGATTGCGCGAGTGACAGGAGCCCGAAGCACGGCGTGCTCGTCGCACGATGTGCCTCAAGCCAAGAGCGAGAGAGGTAAACTGGCTGAGCAGAAACTCCATTTCGACCAACTGACGTGGTCACTTACACCTTGGATGGTCGTGGTCACCTACTGCGCCGTCTTGACAAGGTTTTTCAAGAGCGAGATCACCGTCTTGACGAGGTTTTTCAAGAGCGAGATCATGTTTGGAGTGCCAGCAGCGATCAACTTTCCCATCGCGACGCCAGTTGTGTGGCCGGCCATGTCGCACAAGTCGAACGAACGCCACCCTTGCAACACTTGGATGAGAACGCCAACCACGACAAAGGTGCCGCCAACCCATGGCTCGTTGCGACCACCACTGCGTCACCACAGAAATGTCCACGGGGTGCGGCATCATCGACAAGTACAAGAGCAGCCCGACGCCACACGAGCCCACAACCCGCCACGCCTGCCGCACGAACATCGTGTTCCCACCCATGGAGCTATTTTGTGACACCGTTGGCATAGACTCGACGTCCAACCAACACACAACATTCGACGACCGAGTGGCAGCTCTCGGGGACCAGTTCCTCGTCTATCTTTGGCGATTCCATTACGATCTCTGGCCTACACGAGCCCGGTCGTTGGCACTGACAGCGTGGCTGCAGTCTAGCCAGGGACAGGGTCGCGACCCACATTTCTTCCCAGTACAACCGAGTAATCGCTTCATTGTGTTGGTTTGCTACACGTGGTCTAGATTAGTCTTGGGCTTGGCAAAGGACGCATTTGCGAGGCCCCTGCGACTGCTGTGGAAGTAGGCATCTTCCGCCGCGTATTCGTTGCGACATTCCATGAGGTCGGACAGATCTGTGCGCCGCACGGACCCAAATTGCCCCCGTGGCAAAGCCTCGAGGGCATCCAAGTCGGACTGCTGATCGGCGACACACACCTTCTTCGTCGTTTGATGTGGGAGTTGGGGTGCATGCACTGCAGTGGACGCATCGTGCGATACGACAGGCTCTTGGCCTCCGTATCGCCCGCGCGGCACGAGATTCTCCGTGGCATCGGGGTTGCCTCGGTAGATGGACTTGATGTGGGCGTTAAAGACAATCGAGATCACGTGCAGCATGGCATTGAGAAACGCAACCACGACTGCGATTTGATAGTATATGCACTTGACGTACGTCGACGCAGTACAGTCCAAAGCAGGTGCCAGAACGCACGCGACGACGAAGTAGAGACCGGCAAGAAACCCATCGGCACACCGTTCCAAGAGCGGTTCCATCTTGATTCGTGACAATACGACTTCAAACACGACGTGGACCACTCCGAACGCGATGCTGAACGCCGCCGCAATCGCCAGGAAAAAGTGTGATGTGGTCGCGGGGAAGTACTCCTTCGAATCGAAACCGAGGGGTTCGTTGGCCAGAGCCACGCCACGATACGAATTAAGGATGCACACGAGGATGATCGCACCACTGCCTCCCTGCAGGACGCGGAGAAGCATGCTCACTCGCGCGATCAGCGCGGCGCGGACTCGGCTCATCGGGCCAGTTTGTCAATTTCGGTGCATCAAACACAGAGCATCCGGATAATTTTTATCCGTATAACCTCAGCGGTGCTATACACATGGAAGTGCGTTGCGCACTAGGAGGTCCGCTCGTCCATGCTCGAGAGGATTCCTACGCGGTGGAAGGGAGGCCTGGCAATGCACCATGGACGCTCAGAGAAGCTCGTTGCCTCTGATCGACGTTCGATTGCTTCCGCCTCTGCACCTTGGCGCCACAAAACACGGGGAGACTGTTCGTGCTAGAAATTGTGACGTGGGAGATGCAATGTTGCGTGAAAGGGAGGCGCCTCCCAAAGCGTTGCCGAGGTATGTTCCTTATGCTGGAATACGTGTGAGCGCCCATTCGCACCAATGGTGGGAACATCAGTGTACGTCACTTTCAAAAGAAGGCACATATCATATCACAGCACAAACGCGCTTGTTAGCCCAGTTCGAGGCGCAGAGACAGGAGTGGATCGCGTGAACTGCTGCTGTTTGGACGGCAGCGCACCAGCTGACCTGCACGATAGTAGCATGCGATTCCGCACATCGTCCACTTCGACTTGGTTGCCTACCGAGACGAAATCATCCAGGTCAACTGCCTCCATCCCACGAGAATTGCATCGATACCGCGGCTCCAGAACGTCTCCATTTCTTGTCGAAAGGACGGACTCAATCCAGTTGGATCGGCACGCCATGATGGCGTCTCTGTCGAGTGGGGCGATGGAAAAGGCTTGGCCAACGCGGACATCGCGACGGGAGGTGGTGGTTGCACGAGTGGGGTGTCGACATGGTGTCTTGGCAGGCGTGGCATTGGTCGGACGACGGCTGGCGCGCGCTGCTTACGTCGGTTCGTCTCCATAAAGCATCGCATTTCTTCGTGGAGGCGTCTTTCTCGCTCGTCCAGTTGCGCCGCTTGCTTTTGTACGCGATGCCTCTCGTCTTGGACTTGACTCACCAGCGTTGCAGCATCTCGCATGGCGTCCTACCCAGAGCTGAGCTGGATCGAAAACATCATGGTTGTACCTTGGCCTGCGCCTCCATCGCCGCGCTCTGCTCGGACGCAGCCCTCACCTTTTGCGCCATCTCCTCGATCCGGCTCGCCGCGGCCTGCAGGCGTTCCTTCTCGCCCTCGAGCTGGAGCTGGTACGCCGCCAGAGCCTCCATTTCGTCTGAATGATTCCGCACCAAGGTTTCAAACGCCGCCGTCTCTTGCCGCACGCGATGGAGTTTTTCGTCGATGCGCTGCTTCTCCATGTGGAGCTTCTCCTGGGTAAGTCGCTGGTCTCGCAGCGCTTCTTCCTGCTGCGCAGCAAATGCCTACAGCTCATGTTCAGCCATTTCCCGAATTCATTGTGACTTCGCACCGCCCGAGCAAAGTGGAGTTGCCGCTCTTCTTCCACGAGTTGCTCCCGCCGCGTGTGCAGCCTCGCCTCGGCCACCCGAATATCTTGAATATAGGCGCCTACACAAATCCAGTGAGCCACAAGCACACAAGCAAAGCAACGTACTCAGGGTTTGCGTCACGACGCGCGTGTTCGAGTCCGTGCGTTCTTGGAGCAGTGTCGTCTGCGACTGAAAATGTAGCGCGAGTTCATCCAGCCGCGATTGTTCGGCCCGCAGGCGCTCTTTCTCTTCAAGGTGCTCGCCGCGAAGTGTGCGCATCGTCCCTTCCATGGCACTCAGGAGCGCTAGAATACTTGTGGAAGCAAACGATGGGCATGGAAGGCAGCCAACCCTGGAGACGATGGCATTCTTCCTGCGAGCGATGCATGAACGCTTTGCAGCTCCCTTCCATGTCAAGTAACACCCTCGCGCGGGTTTCAGTTTCCCCCATCGCCCGCATTTCCAGCTCGCTTTTTCCCCCTACGACGTTTTCTTGCAACACCTACCGCGTTGCTGAGCAACTGCACCCATTCATGACGGTATACCTTGAGTCCACTCACAGCAGCGCGGACTTGCGTCAACAACCGTTCGAGAGCATCCTTCTCGGCATGTCGTTGCTCTTCGACCAGCCATCGTTGCTGGTGCAACGCCTCTTGCTCTCGTTCATGCTGCATGCGCTGAAATCTCTCGACACTTTGCGAATGCAGTGACTGCTCTTTGACCAAGTCCCGCTGACACGCTGCCAGACTCGCTTGGGTCGTCGAGAGCGTCCCGCGAAAGGAGCTATTCTCAATCTGGAGCTCCTTTACCAGGGCTTGAAGGGGTCCTACTTCGATGGCTTGAACTCGCAGAGTCGCCAGTTCTTGCGACAGCGCCTGGCATCCACCCCAATGAATGCAATGAACCCATCAGGTCGAACGCACCTGTTTGTCGGCTATACTTGCATTCAATTGCTCCAGCCTCCTGGCAGACTCTGCTCCAACCCGCGCTAAATCGTCGCGCAGCGTCGCTTCCGTTTGCCGCAGCACTGCCACGTCGTTCGTGAGTGTCTTGGCGAGCTCGGATTCCGCGCTGAGGTTTGCAGTCACCTAAGCAACGGGGTCGGTCCATGAGACTAGTTTGATCCGGGATCCACGAATATACCGTGGCGTGGTCCGATTGCAGCATGGCGAGAGCAACGTTGGCAGCAGTTAACTGGGTCGTCAGTGATGCCACCATGTCTTGGCTTTGGGCCAACTGGTTGGTCATAAACGCAGGCACGATGGACGCATCGTCGTTCAAGAAGGATGCGCGGGAGGATGGACTGGTCCGTTTCGGAGACGAGTTGCTCGGTTTCTACGAGAGTTGCTCGTCACCAACGAGCCACGGCAAGCGCCACCACGTACAGCTTTTTCGTCCACAGCCGACGGAACCAGAATGGACGGACGAGGAGGTGACGCTGGTTTCTAGAACGATGTCGCTTCCAACACGGAGGAGGTTCGCGTAGGCGTACCTTGTCCGGGGAGTTTCGACTCGACGTGGCGTCGACCGACGGCTGATCGCTGTCCGCAGCCTGCGTTGCTGCTGGCTTGGAGGTTGGTGTGCTCGGTCGCTGTGGACTGGGCTCTTTGACTGGAGAAGGTTGCCGAAGAGGAGAGTTGCTGCGGTCTTGAATTTCCACTTGAAGCGTTGCTCGCACAGGACTGTCTGGTTTTGCAACGCTCAGAGCTGGAGATGCGAGTTGCTCTGCAACAAGAATCGGCTCAACTGGAATTGGTGGAGCAACGGGTGGCTCGATGGAGGACTTGGGTGGCGAAAGCGGCGGCGGTGCCGCAACTGGTTCAGGTGGTGGTGGCTCCACGACTCGAGGTGGCAGGTTCGCCAGTGCTTGCGTCTTTTTCACCCATGGAAAAGCAGGCAAGTCGTCGTCATCGGCAGGCTTCGACCCTTCCTTCTTCTCGGAGGATTTCGTATCTGCAGTCGTTGAGTTTCGATCCTTCTTCACCCAAGGGAACTCTGGTAAATCCGACTCGACTTTTGGGTCTGGTTTGGGTGGCTTTTCTGGCTTGACTTGGTCACGCTCTTCTATGACCTTCTTCTTCATCCATGGAAACTGTGGCGGGGTTTCGTCTAGGACTTCCGTCGGGAGAGTCGATTTGGCTTTCATCCATGGAAAGGTCGGGGTGTCGTCGCCTGCGGTGGCGGCAGAGGGTTGCGCTGCATCGGCGCCCCCACGTCGCCCTCTGCCGCTCCGTCCAGTGCCCCCTCCCGTAGTCGTTGCAAACGGATCGTCTACAGACGGACTATTTGTGGCAGGCTTGTCGAGTTGTGTTTGGCTAGGCGGTTCGTTGAACAAGTCATCGTCCACGCGATCCGCCGCTCCTCTGGCAAAGGGACTGGCCATTGCCGGTTGCTTGCTGTCGTCTGCGTTGGCTCTGCCGCCGCGGTGTGTTGCGGCGGTCTCATCGCGATGTCTTCCCAACGGGTTACTGAATGGATCACTGCTGGTCGACTTGACATCTTTTGCTGCGAACGGATCCACATCGTCATCGTTTGAGGTGCGCCGCCCCCGACCTTTTGGGCGGTCCCCGCGCCAACTGCCCCCTCCGGCGTCCTTGTTTTTGTCGGACGGCTCGTCGAAGAAGGACGCTGCAATGGCGCCCGTTTCCGTCGGTGGGGATGACGGAGCGGGCGACGGGGGCTTTTCCTCCTGGTAGAGTTGTTTGTCTGGGGAATCCATCTTGGACGACTGGAACTCCGACGCATCGAATCCCAACGCTTTCGCGAACTCGTCGTCAAGGTTCTTCATGGACGTTTTGGGTTTGGGAGGACGTGGAATGTCGTCGTCGTGGGTGAAGGTGGCCTTGGGAGGCTTGCCGGGCGACGTGGACTCGTCCAAGTCGTTTCCCTTGTCCTTCTGCCTCCACCATATGAATCGTCGCCACCGTCGATCGCCAGTCAGCGTACCTTTTTCTTCTTGGACTTGTCCTTGGCCTTTTTGGGCTTTTTTGGCGAGGATTTCGGCCGGGGGGTGTCGCTGAGCAGATCGTCCAGATCAAAGTCGTCCATGTTGTCGTCTCCCGACGTCGGCTTTGTCCCGATCGAGATGAGACCACCGGTTAAGTCGTCCTTCTTGGACGACTTGTCTGCCTTCTGGCCGAGCGGAATCAAGCTCCCCAGCGACGACGACATCCCTCACGGAGCGTCGCTTCAAGCACGTCCCGAGGCAGTTTCGTCGGCGAAGGACCCCGAAACCCCGACATCGTCAAGATGATTGTTGGACGAACGTCGCGAACACGGCGACACACAATGCCGTGGCGATGGAGTCACGCAGTCGGGATGCCTCGAGGAATACATCGTAGCCAAGGCATCACCGGCAAGGTGGCTGCCGAGCTCGTGCGGGATATCCTCGGGATGCTTCACTCACTGTGGCGTAAGTGTCCATATACATAGTACGTTGTGTTGTACTAAAGTACGTTGTACTGGTATGCCCAACTTACGGCGTAATAGTATTGGATGGGACGGCAATTTATCCGCGACGAAAGTTGTCGTCGAGACGAGCAATTTCTCGACAACGGCGGCCGAGTGCCATGAGCAACGACGCATCGTTTCTCCACGTGCCACACCCGACCAAGGCCGAGGCGAGAAAGAGAGACGAGCTCTCGCACCGAACGAACGAAGGCCAGAAAGCGAAGCGGTTGCTCAACGACATCAACCTAGCACGGAGTGACATACCGGCCTTCGGGATCATTGACTCGAGCATTGTGAAGGCCAAGGAACAGTCGTACGGGAGGCAGTGGTTTGAGGTGCTGCAAAAGTTGGAGGCGACGGAAGCCCGGCGTCGGACGAATCCAAACTGGTTTCGCAAAGGCACAAATGACACGCTAGACGTGGTGGTGCAGCAGCTGCACGATCGAACGCCAACTCTCGAGATTCCTCCCAACACGTCGGGGGATTCGTCGGTGCACGTCAACTCGGTCATCGTCGCGCTGTCATGTGAATCCCCGCCCGTGGGGAGTCCGCAATTTAACGCGTGGCCAGTGTTTGGCGGTGTGTGCTACAATGCTTTCCCTTCCCGCACGACGCAATGGGAGGCGCGCCCCATGACCTGTCATCCCCTGACCCGCGGAATCACCATGAATTGGATCACCAACATGCTCTACGCAATCGTGGACGTGCTCATCGCGTACTGCGAGGCACCACTGCCGCCACTCGCCCCTGACATGTACCGCTCGATTCCAATTGCCACGGCCGTTCCTGCCAGCGACGCCCATTTGTTTCAGGACACACAGTGCGATATCCACGTCGTCCACTTGCCCCATTTGAAGACGTACCATTTGGCCAAGTACACGAAACTCGTGCTAAACGTGGCAGCGGCGGCGGCATACGAAAACAGCATCACGTTGCGGCGGCACGGCCATGGCCGCGAGCAGGACCGAGGCACCTCTGAGGCATTTCGCGCGACCAACAGTCGAGATACCATCCTGCTGATGCATCGACAGTCGCGGTATGGAAAGGAAGTGGGGTACTTTGACACCGAGTGGATGCTGTCCCGGCAATTCGTCGACATGACGATGCATGCCAACCCGTCGATCCAAGAGCGGTACTGCTCGGTGGCGTGTTCAATGACGAGGGATGCGAAGGAGTCCCGCGTGCAGCGTGAGCAGTTCACAAACGAGTGGGCGACCTGGAGCGTGTACCAGAAGCGTCGCGGCCCGGATGGAGAAGAAGTCGCCGAACTCATTGAAATGGCAGTGTCGATGGGCGTGCAAGACGCCGACACGAACGAGTTTGTCCCGTACGACGAGAAACTACCAAATGAGGCGCTGTCCCCAAATGAGCGGTTCAATGTCCTCGTGGACAAGCTCAAAGAGTACTACAAAGCGGCATTTGCCCGCGACACGAACGAGCTGCTCGAGCACTTGCGAGAGCTTCCACCAAGCGAGGGCTCTGTTTCATCTCGAACGGACGAACCCCCAGGTCAAATGGACCCTCTTCACACTGTTGTTCGCGAAGCCAACCCACGGGTGCCTCAAGCAGCGCTTCCAGACACTACTTTGCCGCCACCGAGAGTACACCAACGACGGAAACGATCTCGTCGCGACGATGTGTTCGAAGCGGCCAAGGTGCTGTGCACGAGGTACGCCAGCGACTTCAAACCGGACGAATTGGCTCGCGTGGCGAATGTGTTTTCCAACCACGCCCTGGATGCCACTATCTTTTTGGGTCTGGGCGATACTCCCGTGCAGAAAGCGTGGGTCGCCGACATCGTCAAGACCTTTCATCATGACTGATGCGGTGCGAATGACGACGGAGTCAGAGCACGCGGTATCGCTCCGAGCAAGGCTGTCGCGTGTGGAGAAGATGCCAGTCAGTGGAAAGAGAATCGCGCGTTGGTTCCTATT
>NW_008580169.1:46752-62186 GCF_000520115.1 Aphanomyces invadans
TCCAAGACCACGTTGTCGTTCCCGACGTGCAGCACACGCTCATTCATGCGTGTGTCCTAGCTTGCGTCGTGACTTGTCTAGTTGCATTCGTGTAATGAAGTGCGCCATGTTTATTCCGAAAGCTGGTGATGGCTGAACATTTTGCCCCGCCGCACTCGCAGTGCTGGTCAGCATGCGAGACGGGTGTTTGTGCCATTCGTAAACACCATCGCTCCACACGACAAAGCCAACGACGTTGTCCCCATGCTGTCGACCGTCCTGCCACTGTCATATTTCACCATGTTGACCTCTTCCAAGGACAAAGTGTGCTGAAAATTTTTTTTCGACTTCAAAAGATTAGTACTATGAAACATTTATTTTACCAATCACGTACTAAAAGGAATTCATCCTGCCATCACCGAGGCAAACAGAGACATCGCAGCGGCACCGCAGCGACGAACAAGCAGGCCCGCCACATGTCGTCACCTTTGCAACGCTCGACGCCACCCCCTCGGTCTACTGTGCCTCCCTCACCCGCTTCAAAGCAGGAACAAACCTTGGGAATTGTCCATGCTGGCAATCCTGCTGCCAACGAGTTGGTGCGGCAGATGAAGGAGCAGTTTGCTGCGCGGAAGACGTTGATCGACGAACAGCGCCAAGAGGTCCTTGCCATGCGAGCATCTCAAGCGAAAACACGTGAGCTGATTGTAAAGCAATTGTCGGAGATGGACAAGAAGCTAGACGACCAACTGTCACAAGTGAGGGAACAGCGCCGCCAGTTCGACATTCACACGCGCGAATTAGATCAATTGTTGTGTCAAGCCAATGCACACGAAGCGCATAGAGCGAAGAAACCCAAGCGAAACCAACAGAACGACGCATATCCGCCTGCAGCTCTGTCAACGGTGGCAGCCACCACTCCGACACCGAGTCCAACCACCGCAACTCAGCCCACTGCTGTACCCGAATCGCCATCGAAATCCCACCAGCCTGTCGCTACGGATGATTCTCCATTTTCCTCTCGTCGTTCTTCTGCACCTCCACCGAAATGGGATATTCGCAAGTGTGGGCAATTCGGGCACCTTTCCAACCTCCACCGCGCCGCAACTACAATGGGAACAGGATGGAATGTCATTGTTGCCACCCACCCTGTGGATGAATTTGCCGTTCGCATGACGTGGCCTGCTAGTTGCTCAGCCCCTTTTTCCCCCGTGATCGCGATCGGGTTCACTCGCGACCCGAATTGCTGGAAGATTCCCGTCAACCACCCGCCCCGCAGCTTTCCATGCCACAGGACGGGCTGGTTCGTCAATGCAAACAAAGGCACTGTATCAACATGTGACGGCCGCGAGAACGAGCCCTGCGGCCTCGTGCTCAAGTCGGGAGACGTGTTGAGAGCTACGTTCGACTTCACGGGAGAAACAATTACGTTTGCGCAGCAACTTGCTCCGCCATGCGAACGCCCCCACGTGACTCTTGAGAATGTGCGCAGCAACGCTTTGTACCCCGTGTTCGTGTCATGCGACAGTGGCATCCTCGTCGAATTTGTCGAGTTGGAGCGCTGACGACCAGGGGAAAGCTCTGTCGGGCTGCGGGAAACAAGTACGATCATTAAATAACACACACAACGACGAATCAATCTACGAGGATGGCTCAGTTGAGGATGAAGGACAGCGCGAGCGCGTGGGAACGGTAGGGCGTGTCCTTTGCGCACGGAAGCTCGACCTGGACGGGGAGTTTGTGGTGCGCAGTTCGTGTCGTGGACTCGGCTCTGGTCTTTCGTTCTTTGTTCTGGAGGCGATAAGCCTTGACGCGGGCCATGATACGCTCCTTGTTGGCCTCATAGTACTCGCGCTTCCCCGCGGCAATCTTGGCCTTGTTCTGTTCGTAGTACGATCGAACGACGGCGAGCTCTTTCTCCCGGTTCTTTTCGTATTGCTTCCGGCGAAACTCAGCTTGACGGGTCTTATCGCGGGCCATCGTGGTTGTGAGGTGGATGGCAAATGGAGAAGTGCCCCAGAATCTCGCACCGGCAGGGCCACACCTGATGCGTGTGGCGGTGGCGATTGTTCGCATGCAGCTGCGGGAGATTCGATGCACGTAACCCTTCGACATTGGTGATCTGTTGCAAATATATTCGTTATATTTCCAAAGAATTTGCAATATTTGAAACTATTATTTTCATGTGGGGTTTCTTCATAGTACAACGGGCGTGCGATGATGAACATGACGTTGAGTATGAAATGCAAGTAGGGCGCGGCGGCCGAGGCAGGTGCTGCCCCAACTCCCTTTCACCTTTGGTTGGCGTGGGGTTTGGAGATGCGTCGTGGGCTTCAGTGCGTCACACTGAGCGGGGTGCAGTCATCCCACTCTCCTTCACGACGTGATGGGTTGGAAACCTCGTTTTCCTCGGCGCGTTGGGGGTGGCACTGAATCATCGGGGCTGGTCTTCAAGTACACTGCTACCGATAGATGGTTGGATAGGATTCTATCCACGGCAGTACAACCGAAAGACTCCCGTTCCGTGGGTTTAGCTCAGGAGGTGGACCGACCCGGAAGAAAACGAACGAAGCGCCTTGGAGCAGCATCTGGTCGTGTACCCAGAGTCCCGACCGATACGAATAGCCAGGGAACGCGCCCGCGGTGTGTGCGGCTGCCTCGCCAAGTCGAGATTCGTTTTTGACCAAACATGTCGAGTCGTAGTCGGCTTCCGTTGTATACCATCAACGTCGTTGTGACCAGCAAAGCTGGTCAAGTAGTACGTGTTATCGTTGTGATCTGCAGAAGAACGAGGTGTGACGGTGCTGGCGGCCTTGTTCCAAAGGAGATTCGAAGGGCTGGTGGTGTGTATGGGTATCGAATGTTAGGCTTTGCACGGCGTCCAGTTGGTGCCCTCTCAGCTGCTGCCCCGGTCAAGCGGTCTTTGGAGTACCAGCTCGAGACCCTTGTATCGGCTGCGCTTGTGTAGATGCTGGCACGCCTGCGACCCAACCTCGTTACGTAAAACGACGAGAGCCGTGCCTGCATCGATCGCCCATGCTTGAGGTCATGAAATAATCTCGGGGCGAACCGATGCCTCCAAACTCAGGCTGATTCTTCAACGAATACGCTCATTCCGGTGGCTCTTCCACTTCGTTCAAGCCATTCTTGCACAGCCAGCTTGATGGTTTGCATTCTTGCCTTGACGAAGACCGGTCCATGTCGATGACGACGTGCAGGTTGGTCGCGCCTTCCCAGACTGAGTTTGTCGCGCCAGCGATGCATGCATGTGCACCACTCCATCCTTCCAAGGCTCCACTTATCCAACGGCCCTCCTTGGAGGATCGATCCAAAGGTCGTCCATGTCGCAGACTTTGCTAAACTGTCTACGCAAAGTCTTCAACATGACGGTCCTTCTTGCCCAACGAAATTTCTTCTTCAACTAGTATGACGTCGCCAGCCATCAGATCGATCGCGCGCATAGGAGATCACGTTGATCGGGCCCATGCAACTGGACGCATGGCACCAGTCGACTGGGGGCATTCTTCTCGCAGGGCGAACGTCGAAAGCCATTCACGTTGCACGTTCATCTCGCGCTTCCAAATGCATACATCCACCGACAAGCCACTTCATATTTGTTGAGGCGTCATTCTTGCTACCACATATTCGCTGGCTGTGGGGGTGCTCGCTTGCCGCACACAGTGAGGCATATGTATCCTGTGGCTCGAGGCCGAGGGGCGAAGTATTCGGGCTCGGTGACCCAATCATGTCAAGAGTATATCACAACGACATTCTCGTGGATGATCCGGAGGGTGTCGACGCAGGCCGCGTTCGCTCCACCAAGTCGATGTCGTCGTCGAATCCGACAAATGCGTCCGGCACGATAAACCCGCCGTATTCGTCCTCGTCGGGTGTGAAATCTTCCATCGACCTGCCTGAGGCAACAAATGGGATGTCCGTGCTGGTCAAGTTTACGGCCGCTTGTGCTAGGATGGTGGTGCTGCGTGAGGTAACATTCCATAGTGCTTCGAAAGGCGTTGTGCACGTTGTCGAAACCTTGGCCGACTTCAACGCATGCACAACTGATGCGAGCGCGCGTTCACGTGGATAGGTCCCTTGCAAACGACTTGCACGATGCAAAAGGCAATCATAATCGGTGGAGATTCGACTTAGTGCATGATGGAGTGTCGGTGCTTGTCAGACCTTTCGTCTTGCGGTCTTGACGTCGCCGGCGGCGTGAATGAAGCCGAACACCATGATGGAAAGTCACCGGATATTCCATCCGGATGTTATATCGCAGCGAGTTGTTATCCAGTCGGATGGGTTCGACGCATGGTTTGGTGGATGGAGCCCCAAGAGTTGAGTCTCGGACAGCAAGAGGCTGCCATGACAGAGAACTCCACCGACAGCACGCCCCAGACGACTCGGACCCGCGCCTCGTTGCGGCGGAGACGATGTCCTCGGCATTGTAGACGACCTCAACGAGGACTTTGCACCCACTGGTTTTTCACTCCGTTGCACACGGCATCTTCAGTGCCACGTCAAAAAAACAATGTTTTTGAGCTTTTTGTTTTGTTCCCTGTCAACAGCCCGAACTCTGTATATACAATTCGATCGAGTGTCGATTGGTCGATTCAGTGAGGGCGTCACGTTGGTGTGGATGCGAGGTCGACCGCCTCTTTTCCTGTTGTTCCGACTTGGACACTCCCCCGGCTGCACCCGCATCAGAGCGGCGGCGGGATGGAACGTGAGGAAGGGGCAGGAGCGTGTTGGAGGAGCGTTCCGAATGGGCCTTGCACAATTTGAATCGCCACGTCCAAGTGGGCAAAACCCAATCCTTTACCCATACAAACTTGGCGATGAAGGGGTGGGGCAAACGGGTTTCTCCCATCCCCTGTCTATCAAGAACCGTCGCGCGCGCCACGTGGTGCCGGGCCTTTACATCGTGGAGTATAACGTGGTACATTCAATACGTTTTACTTCCATCCACGCAGAAAACGCACGTTTAAACGCCTTCCGGCCGTCCACTATGTTGTCACGACCCCCCACGCGGTTGAATCGATTCCGCATTTTCCCCCGATGCACGCCGAGAGGATGGTGCTCCGGACCAGCGCCGTCCTGCTCGTGCTCCTCGCTGTCCTCCAAGGTTCTTATGCACAGCTCAACGACAACTCATCCACGCCTATCGTCACAACGACTGAACCATCACCACCTCCCACAGATAGCCCTGCCACGACCCAACCGGTTACATCCGCTCCTCCGCGTCCATCGCCCACGACTTCTTCTGTTGCTCCGCCAACACCACATCCAACTGTGTCGCCGCAAACCCCGCCCCCTCCCGTCACGACTACCCATATCAACCCCACCACTACGTTGCCGTCCACCACTGCTCCACCGCCAGTGACGCCCACGCCGTCGCCAACCACTTTAACCCCCTCGACTACTGACAATACGGCGACCTTAGCGCCCATCCCAACGATTACATCCCCCGAAGTCTTCACGATAGAACCACCCTTGGACGATACTGTTCCTGATGCCACGCCAGGCTCAGGAGGCAAACAACGTTCGAGAACTCCTTCTCCGACCGAAAACACCACGTCGGATGAGACTTCCGAGAGCTCGAACGCGGTCGGTGTGGTCGCAACGATCGGCGCGATTTTTGCCGGCATTGGACTTGCAGTCGGCGCTGTGTGGCTCGTCCGTCGCCGTCGAATGGAAGAACTCGCAGACGACGACGACGAGGTCGAGTTGGACGACTTCATTCCGCCGAAAGTAGAGCGAAAGCAATCGCAGCAAACCCATCAAACTCGTCCGTCGTCCTGGAGCTCTAATGACGATGGCATCCGACACAGTGCAAACCCTGCCGTTGGTCATGTTCAGGACGACCCTCACTCGATTGCCCTGGACGTCGACGACTCGGTCTTCTTCACGTGGCGATCCCCGAGCCAGAAGAACCAACCTCCAGTCTTCACGCAACTCGTCGTGACGTCCGAACAAGACGACGATGACACTGCACCCATGTTCATGCGGTCGCCTAGCGACCAAATGATGCTGCACAGCGACGTCCCGGACATCTTTCTGACCGGCGAATCGAGCTCAAGCTTTTCGAGTTACCAGTACACGCAGCGCGAAAACGGCGTTCCCAATCAAGACGGATCGAAACCCGTGCCATGCTTTGATGCAGCCGACTCTAGTGACATCCACAGTCATGCATCTGTGTCCTACAGCTCCACTCCTTGCCACCACAGGTCGAGCTACAACGACGATGGCGACTCATACGCTGAGGGCGACGATGACGACAACCGCTCATTCATGTCCGCTGCTTCATCGAACGTCAGTGGCTTGTACATCCAGTCCGAGTCGGACTACTCGCCGCGATCCTCCCAGCAGTCCTCCGACATGCCGACTCCAGTTCACCGTCGCACCACAAAGTACGACCAGTAGCCATATAGATTTGTCTTAATTTATTCCGGGAATGTCAGTATTTGATTGGTTTAAAAGTATCAATGGAGACGTATAATGGATGAAAATAGTGTCATTTTCGTGGGGGATTTTCGTTGCGTTTTTCTCTCCCTGGACATGTAGACGACGCCGCCGCGACTCAGATGATCATATCCCACTACCCAATTTGCGACGTCCATGGCAGAGGAACCAGAGCCCGAAGTGCCGCCGACGACGGCCGCATCAAGCAAGACCGTTGCGAAGCCACCGTCGTCGTCCTCTGTGCCATCAACTCTAGCTCTCGTCGGACTCTCTATAGCCGTGGCCGTCGCTGCAACTGTCTTCTATACTCCTGTTGAAAGTGTCCAATTAACACATCAACAGACTCAAGAGCAACTCTTCCGTGCAGCGCTGCATATTCCTCGCTCCCGCGGCAACCTCACCCTTGCGAATGCATCGTCTATTCCCACGTATGGCGAGCTTCCCAAATACGAGACGGACATTGTTTCGATGGACGTTCAGTTGTTCTTGGAGCCACGGACGTGCTCTTCAGTGAAGCCGGCGCTCGTGAGCTCGTCGTGGGTGCCTGTAAAGAGCGTGATGCAATTGCCAGTGGGCACGCTTCGTGCAAATCAGTCGGTGTTTATCATGCGGAACGGCGCGAACGAAGGGTCTCATTCCCTTCACTCAAATTCACGCTCACGCTTTATTTGATATAGGCTGCACTTTCGATGGGACGGAGATGACAGTTGCTTGCATGAGCTGGCCCGAACCGCTGCCCTTTCCCTCGGCGTCCCTCCGCTCCGACTCGACAATGGTGTGCGCTTGGCGTCGCAGTACAGCCTGCCCCTCTTGAATGCCGCCGACGTGGAGGCTTCGAACCGTATCGTTCATGTCCTGCTTGACTTTGATCTGTGGGTGTGGCCTGGTATCGAAGTCAACTTTACGTACACCTTGCATGACAACATGACGCTCACGACCAAGAGCTTGTCGCCGCGTGTGTTGTCGCTGGCGAATTTCATCACGCAAGACGAAGCGAACGAAATCATTGCTCAGGGCGAGAAGTACTTGAGGCGATCGCCGACTGGGGAGTCGGTCGAAGGCACGGTGTCGGACATCCGCACGAGTTATACGGCATTTCTGCCCGACACTGCGTTTTCCAGGTACAACGAGATTGGCATTGCTTGGATGTGACAGCCACGAAATTCCCACAGACTTTTCCAACATCGAAGCGCGGCCGTCGCGCGGCTGCCGAGCCCGTCGTACGCAGAACGCATTCAGCTCGTGCGATATCGCCCCGGCGAATTTTACCGACAGCACTTGGACACGATGTCGTCCAAGAATATTGTGACACCGCCAATCTACACCTACGACGACTTTCTGAAATGGGCGAGTGTTGCTGCGGCATCCTTGGATGTGCTCGACAACGAGTCGATTCCTGACGGGTTTCGGCCAGGCCAGCCGCTCTACCCGAATGGCAAAGACGTCAAGTTTGCACGAGCATTAGTTGAGTTGTTTTGGAACGACGGCGTTGCCAACCACTTCTTTGAAAGCCGAGACGAAGTCGAGTGGGAGCGTTGGCTGGCGGCCAAGGTCGCTTCGTCCAGTGGAAACCCTTTGAGACAGCTGCTCAAACCCAACGGTACCATTCGAGTCTTTCATGTCGAACTCACGACATGTGTAGCAAAACCAGACTACTTGATCCACATCATTCGGATGTGGGAACGCCGTTTGAATCTGCCTGCCGTGACTCCATACAACGAGTTGCCACGTGCAGCGACTGGTACGACGGGACTCCGCGAACAACGGGTGACTTGATGGGGCCCTGCCAGGTCTCTCGCATTTTCTCCGTTGGATTCGATGGGCGAAAGAACGCATCAGTGGACTTGGCGACGCCGTTCCAAATAGCATTCGCCCGAGCGGGAAACTGTACCCGAAATACGACCAGTATTTCCAATACGAAATCATTCGACTGCTCTTCAAGCACCACACGACGGCCGAGTTGATCACGCTCTTGACGAAGAAATGGTGGGGGGTCTGACCTGTTGAAACTTGCTCACGTCCATGTGTGCAGGTACGACTTTTTGGTCGAATACAAGGCTCGGCGGGATTGCATCCACATTTTGCTGCAACAAGTGCCAGCGTTGGCGCAGGCCGTGGCGGACACGTGGGAAAAGGAAGTCCAAATGCCCGATGGGAAGCTGTCGTACAAGCTGCCCGCACATGTCCACCACATGACGCCGAATCGCTTTGTCACCTTGTTTATGTACCTCAACGCGGTCGAAAGCGGCGGGGGCACCGTGTTTCCGTATGGTAGCCGCGTGACTCCTGCTGACGTGGAGATTCCTTCCAAAGGCATGGAGGAATGCGGCAAGGGATTGAACGCCCCTCCCACCGCGTTTGGTGCGAGCTTGTTCTACACGCAAACCCCTGATCAAGAAGTCGATCCACTCGCGCTGCATGGAGGGTGCCCACCGCAAGGAGGCATCAAGTGGGGCTCCAACTCGTTCATGTGGAATGCCGATGCCGGCGAAGGCAGTGACTTTTGGAATTAAGTCTGCATCATCACGTGCTGTGTCCGTCCATGTTGTTGTGGAATATATTTCTTTCTTGTGGTGATTCTCAAAATATCCTCAAATTACATGTCATGCTCGTCAAACTATCTGCAGTTCGGATACGTGAATGTTTCCGGATAGTTCTTGACATTCGATCGCCATTGCTTTTGATTGCGATGGTCAAAGCACCGGCCAAGCCGGCGTCCGTCGTCGGTGATGTCGTTCGCAAGACACTCAACCTTCCCAAGACGGACTTTCCCATGCGCGCAAATGCGACAGTTCGTGAACCTCAGCTGCATGCACGCACAGTGACAGAGCTGTACGCGACGCAAGAGAAGGAACGCAAAGGCGTTGCCAAGACGTTCTATCTTCACGATGGACCGCCGTTTGCCAATGGATCGCTGCATACCGGTCACTTCCTCAACCGCGTGCTCAAGGACATCATCAACAGGCAAGCTTGAGGCATCGCCTCGCAGCCCTTTTACTCAGTTGTAGGTACAAGTTGCAGCGAGGTTATTATGTGCACTACGTGCCGGGTTGGGATTGCCACGGTTTGCCCATTGAAATCAAGGCCCTGGAGAAGCTCAAGCAGCCCCGCGATAAGGTACAATGCGATTCTTTATATCAACATTCATCCCGCGCTTTGTGTTCACCAGTTGGACCCCATGGACATCCGAAAGCATTCGAGAGAGTTAGCCCTTGGCGCGATCGAAAGCCAAAAGCAGGATTTGATGCGTTGGGGAATCTTGGCCGACTGGAGCGGCGATAAAGGCACGCGATACCTCACGATGGACCCAGAATATGAAGTCAAACAGTACGACGTGTTCAAGCAAATGGTGAAGGACGGGCTCATTGTCCAAGGGTACAAACCGGTCTACTGGTCCCCTTCGTCCGGAACAGCGTTGGCCGAGTCGGAACTCGAGTACCAAGACGACCACGTCTCGTCGTCTGCGTACGTCCGCTTCCCCGTCAAGCACTCTCCCGTCGCGTTGAAGGCCTTTCCAAACGTACTCTTGTCATTGCTTCGAAAGCATCGCCTCACACGTTCATGTCGTTGCAGATTACCGCTGTCATATGGACGACCACGCCATGGACCATTCCTGCGAACCGTGGGCTGTGTGTGCGGTACGCCATCGGTCGTGTTCAACTTTCATATCATGGCGACATATCGCAGGTCCAACTTGGAATATGCGATCGTGGAAGTGGCGCCTGGCCAGCATGACCTGGTTGCATTGGCCCTAGTCGACTCGTATGCCCAGACCGTGCTGCACCAAGAACATGTCAAAGTGGTTGCGACCGTGTGGGGCAAAGACCTCACTGGCGGCGTATTCCGCCACCCGCTCAACGGCCAAGATTCGATCGGCATGCGAAGCAATCCCATTGATGCTTTGCTAACGAGTTGAACGGGTAGTGTTACTGGGCGACCACGTCACGACCGATGCAGGAACGGGCATTGTCCACACGGCGCCGGCTCACGGCCAAGAGGATTACTTTGCCTGGATGGCGCATCACGCCCAGCACCACACAGACAACTCGATGACGTGCCTTGTGGACGAAAAAGGTCATTCGAGCCAGTCGGACCTATAACGTGACGCAAACTGTACAGGATGTTACACCGCCGAAGCCGGCGCGGACCTTGCGGGGCTCTTCGTCCAGACGCACGGCACGGAAAAAGTGTTGGAGCAACTCACGGCATCTAACGCCCTCGTGTCCGTCTCCAACTATACCCATCGCTTCCCGTATGACTGGCGCACAAAGAAACCGATTCTGCTCCGCGCGACCAAGCAGTGGTTTGCCAAATTGGATTCGCTGCATGCTCTGGGCCATGAAGTACTCGCCCTGCTTTGTTCACTCTGTCAACCTACATGCAATTTTTAGGCTCTGGACAACGTCAACATGCATCCGAAAGCGTCGCGCCGCCGCCTGGAAGCTACCTTGTCTAGCCGAAGCGAATGGTGCGTGCGAAAGAAGGTCAACAGATGGGTCAAGGCGAGGCCGTAGGTGCATATCCCGCCAACGCGCTTGGGGCGTCCCGATTCCAGTCTTCTACGAGAAGGATACGATGGAGCCCCTGCTGAACGACGTGACGATCGCCCATGTGCAAAAGGTCATGCTCGAAAATGGAGGCACGGACGCCTGGTGGTCGCAGCCTGTGTCCACGTTACTCGCGCCTGAGTACGACCCTGCGCAATACGTCAAGGGCACCGATACGCTCGACGTCTGGTTTGACTCGGGAAGCTCGTGGAATGCAGTGCTGCCAAAGGGCGTGCAGGCCGACATCTACCTTGAAGGTACAACCGAGTTGGGCAAAACGATATGTGGGGCTCAACGTTAGCCATCGTCAGGCTCGGACCAACATCGCGGGTGGTTCCAATCGTCGCTCCTCACGTCTTTGGCGGTGCAGCGCAAGGCACCGTACAAGAACGTGATCACCCACGGGTTCATCCTGGACGAACGAGGCCAAAAGATGTCCAAGTCGCTCGGCAACGTGCTCGTACCGCACGACATCATTGAAGGCCAGCCGAAGAAGAAGATTCCCCCGTATGGTGTGGACACATTGCGGTATTGGGTCGCATCAACGGACTACACAAGTCAAGTCGGCATTGGGCCCAACACGATGATCAAGATCAGCGATCATGTTCGCAAGGTCCGTCTCCATGCAGCGACTATCGCCATATGACGCAATCACTCGTAGGTGCGGAACACGGCACGTTTCCTTCTCGCCAACTTGAACGACTTCGACCCTCGCATCGACTCAGTTGCGTACTCGGACATGACGTCGCTGGACCAGTACATGCTCCATGTTCTCCACGATCTCCAAGCGGAAATCACTGACGGGTAGCGTTCCATGTGGTGCTTGAAACGACGTACAATTTGTGAATGCTTGATTAGGTACGAAACGTTTGCGTTCAATAAAGTGCAGCAGGCGATTGCGCACTTTATTGCGACGGACTTATCCGCGTTCTACATGGAAGCATGCAAAGATCGGTTGTACTGTGAAGCTCCCGCCGATCCGTTCCGCCGGTCCGCGCAGACGGCACGTCTCGACCGTTGTACATTGAAATGGCCATGCACTAACAGGTGGATGGAAATAGGTGCTTGATGTTGCTCTCGAAACCATCACGAAGGCAATTGCCCCAGTTGTGTGCCACACGGCGGAAGACATCCGTCTCCACCGCCTGGCCCAGTTTACCAACGCCATGTTGAACGATGTCCCAGGAAGCGTATTTTTGGAAGGATGGTTCGAGCCTAAGGTATTCGATGGATGCAAGGATGTCACGTACATGTTCATTGCGACCAACCCATAGCCGGAATGGCGAAACGACGAAGTGGCGGCGGCTTGGAAAGTGCTTCGATCTCTGCGATTGCAAGTGAATCGCACCGTGGAACAGCTACGTGAACAAGGAGCGATCAAAACGACGATGGAGTGCAACATTGACGTCAGTGATGGAGAAGTTCGAACTCCCCGCTCATCACGACATTGCCGTGATAGATTTACGCGAATGGCGAACTAGCGGACCTTTTGAAGCAAGTGAACTCGCGCATTCTCGAAGATATGCTGATGTGCTCAGGAGTGAAGTTGTTTGACCTGGATGCTTCGGCTGGGGAAACAACGACAGTGATGGACAAGTACCCTGTCCGCGTTGTTGTTCGAGCAGCCGAAGGGCACAAATGCCCACGTTGCTGGAAGTACGCCTTGGAGGTGAACGAGACTCAAGAGACTCTCTGTACCCGATGTGCCACGGCTGTTGGATGCTCTAGTGTGCACGATCTTGCCGACTAGAACCGTACGAGGAAGGTTTAATCGACAGCAAGAGTTTTGCATGCTTCTCCCGTATCAGGCGCTACTTCACGTCAACAAAGCCCCCCTTGAACAACGGCTCATTCTCTGAAGGACTCTTCCTTTGCAATGCCTCATCAACTTCTTGAGAGGAGAGGAAGCCGATGGAGTACCTAGCGCATGCCCCATCGATCAATTGACACTCACCAAGCTGGTGTTTGTGATCTTGCAACATTTTGGCTGAATTCCCAACTTGTTTAATTTCGTCTGTACGGATTCAGTAAATTTGGGTAAAAGTTTCGTCAATATTTGTGAAATCAAGCCAATCCGAGCGCTTCGTTCATCGAACGCTCTCGAAGTGTTGGCTCGGCTGAATCTGGCGTTCTCGAAATTTCGACACGAGCAAGCTCCATACATTTTCACTGTCGCTGGTTTCTCCTATTTGATTGGTTTGAATCTGTCCAATCCAGATATTTAACGTGATTTAACACACTCGGGAAACTCGAAGGCGGCAAACGTGTGGACCCTTTCCATTCAAATACGCACTTAACGTGACGATTTCAGGTGCACGAATACCGTTTTGAACGAGCGTGGACGACGGCGTGTCGACTTTAACGTCGAAGATTTTCCTTGCACCGCAATGGACACGAGATCATTTTCCTTTTCACAATGTTCGGTGGAAGCGGCTTTGAATCGTTCTTTGGCGGCGGCGACGCCCGTGGTGGCGGCCCGTCCAAACCCGTGGACAACAGTGCCTACTATGAGACGCTTGGTGTACCCAAGACCGCCAGTGCCGCCGATATCAAGAAGGCGTACCGCAAGCTGGCGCTCAAGAACCACCCGGACAAGGGTGGTGACCCCGAACTTTTCAAGGACATCACGGTCGCGTATGAAGTTCTCTCGGACCCGGAAAAGCGCGAACTGTACGACAGATATGGTGAAGAAGGATTGCAACAAGGCGGAGGCGGTGGACATCCTGGAGCCGACATTTTCTCGCAAATGTTCGGCGGTGGTCGTCCCCGCGGCCCCCAACGTGGTGAAGACTTGACCCATCCGTTGAAGGTGTCGTTAGAAGACTTGTACAACGGCAAGACCGTCAAACTTGCGGTGAATCGTGACGTTCTGTGTGGCGGATGCGCTGGTCGAGGTGGTCCCGAGGGTGCTGAAACCACGTGCGGCACTTGTAATGGGCGCGGCATGCGCATCCAGCACCGCCAAATCGCTCCTGGCATGGTTCAACAGGTCCAGTCGGTGTGTGCTGACTGCCGTGGCCAAGGCAAGTCGATTCGCGAATCCGATCGATGCAAGGTGTGCAAGGGCAACAAAGTCACTAAGGAGCGCAAGGTGCTCGAAGTGCACATCGAAAAGGGCATGCGCAACGGCCAACGCATCACGTTTAAGGGCGAAGCTGACCAAGCCCCAGGCTTAGTTGCTGGTGATATCGTGTTTGTTGTCCAAGAGAAGGAGCACGCTGTGTTCCAGCGCAAGGGCGGAAACCTCATTTTCGAAAAGAAGATCTCGCTCGTGGAAGCGTTGACTGGTTTCGAAACGATCGTCGAGCACTTGGACGGCCGCCACTTGCACGTGAAGTCTGCCCCCGGCGACGTGATCAAACCCAACCAATTCAAGGCTATCCAAGGTGAAGGCATGCCTCAGCACGGCAACCCGTACGTGAAGGGGCAACTGGTCATCCTGTTCAAGGTCGAGTTCCCTACCCAGTTAACCTCCGCGCAAGCGACCGCGCTCAAGTCGCTATTCCCACCTCCGGCTCGACTGACCCGTGTCACAGACGCAGAAGAAGCGTACCTGACGGACTTCGATGCCGAAGCCGCCAAGCAGCAGGCCTCGCAAGAAGCGTACGACTCGGACGAAGACCGAGGGCACCGAGGAGGTCCTGGTGGAGTGCAATGCCAGCAACAATAAGAGTAGGAGCTTACAATATCTAAACCACCCTTAACTATTTCAATGATGGACGCACTCGACCACGTACAGCGGCGGGGCTTTCCAGGTGTCTTTGCTAGCACTTCACGTTGTCATGGGGCTCGAGCCGAAGCTCACGACGGACGTGGCACGTCCGTGGGGGGCGTATGTACCGAGGACAGAACTTGGATCCACTTGGCCCGCCCCTGTGTACATCAAGACCTGCTTCGTCCATCATGCTAACGCGACTACCGCCGCATTTCCAGGGACTTCCATGAAACCAAACCATCCAACTCATAGCGCACGACAGCGTGAATGTCACCCACGTCGACGCGAACGTCGTGGACTTCCTGCCTCCTCGCCGTGATTTTGCCCACGTTGGATGAACGTCCAACGTCGAGACATGATGCGGCAAGTGTGCGTGTCAGGCGCATCATGGACGCTTGCCACGGCCCATCCGTCTCTCCCGCCACGGCCCACAGTACAGTTGAACAAGGTGCATCATGTCGGATGCGCTGTCCATATATGTGACTTCTTCATGAGTGCAGCGTTTCATTCCATCTCTCAAGTCGAATTCACACCAAATCCGTTCAAATCCCAAATTTGGAAAAATGCGAATCCATGGGCTCCAATTTTGGATATTTGTTCTGAGAGAGGCGAAGTGATATTTCCAACGAATGTTCGTCGAGAAGTCCCTAACGCCCAACTGAATTTAGTGTGCCAAAACATACCAGATCACAAACACATTTTTACACACATTAATACATACTACTCTGGTC
>NW_008580169.1:62495-74435 GCF_000520115.1 Aphanomyces invadans
CATGGTACCTGCGACTTGTGGTACTGGCGACTTCTGCATGGAAGGGGACCGTTGGGATTCTTCCCCCCTTTCCAACATGACACGTTGGAGATGTTTTCAGCCAAATCTATCGTCTGTTGTGAGAAGAACCATTCCGGGGTGAAGCGAACCATTTTCGTGTTGGAATGCCCTCTTTGGGTCTGATCGGGGGGGTTGCTCCTTCTTCATCCGAGTGCCGTTGAGTGCACGACGCGGTACGACCCAACTAGCACGTTCTCGACGCTCATATTGCCTCCAACAAACGGACACAGAGACAAGGGTTTGCAGACTACGACTGTGCGGCAATTGCTCGCACAAACCATCATCGTGCGGGTGGTGGCTATCGGGTTCGAATTCGTGCAAATGCCGTCGCGACCACCTCAATGAAAACCACCATGTCCCCCGACACGACCGACTCCATGGTGTGACCCCATTGGTATGACCTGTTTTCAAGCACAGAGCTAAGAAACCAATCACACACTGGAGAGGTTGCGGGGACCATGAAACCACCTCTGCTGTGCCAGCCAGAGATCCACTCGTCGGCTGCTGTCCCATTGCCTGTCGCCAGTACACCGCTTCACGCCCGTCGCGGCCAGCCCCCCCCCCGCCATCATGCATTCCACTTTGCTCGATACATCGATCACCTCTGCTAGCCCAGCGCATGACCGATATGCTCAAGTGTTCTTGAGGAAGCGCTGCAGGAGCTGTGGCGAACCCACCGCGTCTCGAATTCGGCACACGGTGCGCCCATCCTAAGCGCCCCACTTTTCCTAGAGTCGTAAATGTGACGCACCGACCAAACACTGCCAACAACGCAACTCGATCAACGTCGATAAAGTGCCACCAACGGTCCACCGTGGCGTTCCCTTGCAATGGAGGTTGCACATGGCCTCGATCGTGCCATAACATCTCGCATCATGACCGAGTGGTCTTGCCACTGCATCGTGGAGTGATCGATGTGCACAGTGCTGTAGCAGACTAGCGCGACTTTTCTTCACGGCGGCTTGTCGTTGAAACATTCGCATCCGTTGCAGATTCGTTTCGTCAGCTTTCACTCGAATTTGGACGAAAGGACGTCCGATGCGATCGCCTCGAAACGGATCGTGCATGGAGTGTAACTTTAGCCTTGACCTCTCCATTTTGCCTTCGTGCCATGCTGCACGGAGCGACACCGACAACGTATGTTCCGACGCCGGCGGATGTGTGGGGCCTAGGCATTGCCATCGTCGGGGGCGGCCAGTACTACGGCTGGAACGTTGGACTGGCGGCCGGGACGGTGAGTTTCGGCCTTGGTGTTGTCGTCATGGGCACTGCGTACGTGTGCCTTGTCCTGTCGTTGGCAGAGATCGCCAGCGCGCTTCCGTTTGCGGGCGGGGTCTATGGTTTGGCTCGATGCACGTTGGGCTTTTATCTGGGCTTTCTCATGGGCTGCTGCGAAATCCTCGAGTACACGATGTACGCCACGTGTGGCGCTGTGTCCGTGGCGCGCATGGTGGCGGCGCATGGGGCTTGGTTGATGCCCTTCGAGCCGTTGATGTGGGCTGTCACGTATGCAGCACTGGTGGCGCTGCTTCGAGTGGGTGGCCGCCACTTTTGGCGATGTAATGTCGTGCTCACAATGACGTCACTCGTCGTGATATTCCTCTACCTCATGAGCGGCGTCAGCTATGCAAATTTGCCTGTCCACAGTGGCGGCGCCGACTACATGGTGGTCGGTGGCGCGGTGCAATTTCTTCGGTCCCTGCCCCACGCCGCGTGGTTCTACAGTGGCATCGAAGCCGTAAATACATTTGCCAACGACGTTCCCGATCCGAAGCGCATCATTCCACTCGGGCAACTGACCAGCCTCTTCACGCTCTTGGCGACATCCGCCAGTGTTTACTTGACCTGCATCAGCTTTCCCCCAGGAGTTGCCTCGTTGCCCCGAGCCGTACTTGCCTTGAACGGTGGCTTTTCAACATCGTTCAACGTGACGGAGCCAACCGCGATGCTGATATCGCTGCCTGCGACCATCGCGACCATGCCTGGCCTCATCTTGGCGGCAAGCAACATTCTGGCCGCCCTTGCGCGGTCCAAGCTCATCCCTCCACTGCTAGCGCATCGCCATCCCACGTACAAAACTCCATGCCATGCCATCTACGTGACCGTGCTGGTCAGCTTTGCCCCGTGCTTTTTCAGCCACTTCGTGGACGGGTTTGAGTCGACGATGTACCACGTCGGGATGGCGTTTGGCTTTGTGTCGTACATTGCTCAGTGCGTGAGCTACATCTACCTGAAGCGACGGCACCAACTCTTGAAGCGACAGTTCCTGAGCCCGGTGGGAGTGCCTGGCGCCATCTTTGCCATCGGGGTGTTTGGCATGTCGATGGTGTCGATTTTGTTTTGTCAAAACGATAGCCTGCCCTGCCTTGGGCTGTGCGCCGCCATCGTCGTTGTCAAGTCACTGTACTATCACTGGATTGCAAGACATCGCCAAATGTTTTCGACGGAAGAGCGCGCGCTGCTCTTTTTTGCCCACTTGGCCAAACAAAAGCACGAAGCAAAACGACCGGTCCAGAGATGGCACTACCGCCTCAAAGCTACGCAATGGGGCCCGCAGTGGCGAGGCACATTCTCGTCCAAGGTGCAATCCATCGTTCCAACCCACCACGACCCCCGTTTGAACAACCGCATCACGCCGCTTCCCACTCTGCCATGACAAGAATTGGCATGGTTCCACGGTGGATCCGATGGACGGGCGCCGTCGACGACAATCCCCAAGAAGAGGTCAATGAACGATAGGCGCAGGGTCTCTAGCTAGAACGAATCGACGACGTAGGGCTGTTGGCTTATCGAACCAACGATTTGGTCCCATGTCAGAACAAACCCCATCTCAACGCCTGCCTGGCTTCGGTGTGGTGGGGAGACGGCATGCCCATGCGAGGGCAGCAGCTTTGGGAAGGTACCCATCGCTCGTCGTTGTCGTAATCTGCTGGGGCTCCATCCCATCTACCGTCGTGTTCGAGAGGAAGCACCGTGGAATTTAGCCTCCAAACTCGGAAAGGAACCGACCATGTATTATGCCAACACTCGATATCCGAGTACGTCATGGCGATGAAGGTGTTGCTAGGGCCGAGTGATCGACAGGGCTGCCTTCGCAAGTATAATCGAGCGGGCCGCTATCATCCGAGTGTCCCCGTGTCATGGTGGCGCGCATTTGTCGGATTCGGCAAGCCCAGCCAACAGCGACGGTGACAAGAACTCCGGAAACAGCAGCAGTCACAGCGACCGACTCGTTGGACCAAGAAGAGACGGTCGCGGCTCGCGGTCCATCGAGGGGTGAGCTTGTGGCCGATGGAAGAACAGGCCCGACAGGGAATGTGATGATTTCATTTTCAGGGGAATTGGTGGTGTCGTTGAAGGGGGGGATGCTGGCATGGACAAGGGGGGGCGTCATGTTCCAGACTCGAACGGTGTGGTTCACCGCGCACAGCCACAGATTTGCAGTGGTGACGTTGCCTGGACCGCACATGCAGCTCCAGACCGTTCGACAACACTCTCACGCAATGGCATGCCGACAATCAGTGTAGACCAATGTCCTCGACGGCTTTTACGGGGGTCGGAGTCGGCAGCCTCTACGCTGAAGAAGGCCGAGTCGCAAGGAAAGTAAAGCTTGCGCTCCTCCATATGCCAGTGCATTCATAAGTTCAGAGAGCAATTGAGGAGGCTCGAAGCGGGGTTTCCGCGCCACCGTCGGTGCATGGTGGGATGTTACGCGTAGTTTGAGTCGCAGAGTCATCGTTGCCCTCCGTCGATACGTATTAAAGGTGCACTGTCGGCAAGGCAAAGCGAAACTGAGAGTTTTTGAGTGGAATGAGCGCCAGCAAGACGGCGTGTTCGTAGTACGATTGCCGCGTGATGCGGTCGTCTGTGAGCAGCCCGACTGTGCCGGTTTGATGCTTCGAGTTGGTCCGCCCAAACTCTTGATCGTCTGCATGGCCAAGTTCCAAGCCACCCACAACGAGCTTGACGACTCCTTCGGGAAGGTAGAACGATCCTGTTCGACTCATGCCTTGCGTGCCGTCCGCGGCCTCCACCACAATCCACGCAAACACTTCCATCACGTGCGGATCGTGTCCGTCGCCAACAATCGTTTGCTCGACGCCGCCTTCGATGCCGACCCAAAAGTCTGCGTCTGGAACGCGCTCGCGCGCTGCGTGCAGTCGGTTCGTCGCGCCGACCAACGTCTCCCGACTCGTCATGGGTTGCGTCGACACGCCAGATGGGACGTTCACGCCAGTGACGGCAAACTTATGGCCTGGATACGACTTTTCAAATCCATCTCGCGCGGCGCCCACCTTGACTGGGTTCTTGGACGCCACAACGACGTGATGGCTCGTGCCGCGTGCCGCCGCCATACTGTTGTTGGCCAACTGCATCCGATAAATGAACGCTTCAACATAGTAAATGAGAAATCGTAGAATAAATGAAAATGCCAGCAACAGTCACGGCGGATGCCACGAGCAAGTGGAGGGCAGCGACTGAGGGCGAGTCGCCCAGCAGGCACAGCGTCAAATGCTGCGCTAAACAGGACATGCCATTCCCTCTGGGCATCGCCCCTGAGCGTACCGAATACTAGTTGTTGTTTGTACGAACCAGTTGACTTGCATGTTAAGTGGTTGCATCCTGTACAGTTGTACACCTCCATTGCGCCGTCGCATGCGCTGCCCGTCTTGCGTCGGCGCACTCGGATCGCCATCGACGGTGGGAAGGGCCAGCAGTCCCCTTGACGAGTGTGGCCTCGGCTACCAAGTGCTACTTGATCACGATGGGCGTATTGCGCAAAATCTTAATGTTGAACGGGAGGCTCTTGACGTCGGCGAGGGTGTCGTCAAAGAGGTGGATGTGGCCGGTGCTGTCTTGGCCAACGATGTGCTTGACTTCTTTCGATTCAAGCGCAATCGAGTCGGTGGCGGTGGTGGTGTGCAAGTTTTGTTTTCTCTTCGCCAAGTCCTTTTCGGGCAAACCAAAGCACAGCATGTGGTGCATAAAGTACCACTGAAGCGTGCTGAGGCGACGCGCGTGGCACGTAACGATCGCGTCGTCCTTCACAAAGTCGACGTCGTCGACCAAGTCGCACAGGACGCACGTCGAATTGAAGATCGCTTGCCGGGACAAGCTGTTGGCCTTGAGCGGCCGCCACACGAGGCCCGACAGGAGGAGGTGGTCCACCGTAAGGACCATGAACACGTTCAGGACGAGCCCGACCAAGATGGCCAGCACGACGCGGATGTAAAAGCCCTCGAAAAAGTCGACGAATTGGCCGTCCAGGACCTCAAAGCGATGGTGAATATCCCATCGGCTCTGATTGTTGTACTCGATGTAGTCGGGGATGAAAAAGAGCAAAATCGTCGTCAAGTACATCATCGTGACGCTGCTAAAGTTGAAAAACGGCATCACGCGGCTCTGCCCCGAGTACGTTGCCGGCGCCACGAGGTTCATGGCGACCTTGCACAGCTTGAGGAATGCGATGTTGAGCCACAACACCCGCGTGCTCAACGCAAACAACTGGAGCGTCATCCCGATGTGGTTGCTGTGGCGATTGAATACACTCACTTCTCTCGTAAAGACCACGGCATGCTTCGTGTCCAGGATGATGCTGAGCGCGTACAGCACGACAAAGTGATCGCTGTTGTAGCAAAAGATATCGAAGCGAATCGCATGGCTCAGGTGGGGAAAGTACCGCGGCGCAAAGATCTGAACAATCTTGGTCCACACCGTTTCGACTTTGTCCGGGGTCACCTCCGCCCACTGGACCGTCTTGCGGCTCGCGAGGTAGCCCCCGATGACGAGTAATAGCGCCAGGGCCTTGAGCACGACCGAGATGGAGCTGTAAATGTCGCGGCTAAACATGAGCCCCACGTCGTGCGACGAATGGAGCACGAAGTCGCTCGTCACGTTCAACAAGTTGGAGTGTGGGTCAAACTCCATCGTGAAGTTGCATTTCCCACGGCCAAGCTCAGCAATCGGCGGACACCCCGTGCAGTAGCTCTTGGTGTACAACCGATAAAATTTGACCAGACTCGACTGCGGCGTCGACGTGTTGTGCACGCGAAACGCCGTCGTGAGCTTCACGTCCGCTTGGATGCGAGCGGCGACAAACCCGAGGGCCTCCAGGTCCGACGACGTGGAGGCTGGATCGGGCAAGTTCTTGGTCAAGTCTTCTGTGATGAAATGCGTCAGCGAGTTTCCCCGAAGGTACGTGATCCCATCCGTGGCCGTGCCGAGGTTGACGGGCTCGGCCACGTCGGCGACCGTGTATGTGCCGGAGAAAGACGAACACAAGTTCATCGCTGGTCCCGTGATTTCGTACGTCCCGCCAGAGATCACATAAACACTCGGGTCGATCTCGACGAGTTTCTGAATAGCGTAGTCGGTCATCCAGTGGCCGATGTTGGACAGCTTCGAGATGTTCATGCCATGGGCAAAATTGTACGCCGCGGCGACGTCGTAGATCGATTTGGAGCGCGCCAGCGGCGTGCGGAACTGCAAGCCGTTGCCACAAAAGTCGTTGATGGACCAGTTGTTGACAATTGAGTCAAACCCAACGAGCACGCACACGACGCACCCAACGGCGGCCCCGACCGTCGGGCTCAAGCGGCGATATGCTTTGGACAATGCCCGGGTCGTCTGGACAGGCACGAAGTCACCAATGTTTATCGAGGCGAGCTGAGCGTCCGAGATCAGGTCGGCTCGTGGCTGGAACATCGATGAAGTCGAGTGATTCGCAAGTGCGAACAGTTCCTCAGCCGATGGCGCTATGAGAGAGCACGTAATCTATTTTGATCGCGACCGTTGGCATTCCAAGAATCCAGACGATGGCCCATAACGTTTCGCTTTGGCATTCATACCGCGCCATGCTCTGTGGCAACGATCGGTTTGGCACGATTCTGTCGTGCTGGTGTAGCCCAAAGCCACATCGACTGGGAGGAATGCCCTGAGGAAGACTGAATGGGGGGCGGATTTGCATTTACACACACACAACTCGAACGATTACACTCGTCTCTGCTGCTTTCAATGGCTAGTCCGTGGCGTCATCGAACGTGCCTTGAGAAAGCAAGGGGCATCCGTTCTCTTGGCAAGGAAAAGGGGGCTATATTCGCTGGTCAGCGCGACATTACACTGCATGTCGTTGAAAACAAATTGCGCGCTTGTGCTCACCATGCAAAGCACACCGATTCGTCGGGGTCAGGACAACAAGCCGCCCACGCGGACGGTGGCACAGCGAGACTCGGACCGTTGCGTGAGCAGCGATGGGGCGATGGCGGGAAACCTCGTCGGGACCGTTGGCCGCCGATTCACCACCGCCTGACGCTGCAGGAACAGGCGCAGCTGCGACCGCACGCGACTCCATCGCGATCTGGGCGACGCTTTGTTTTTCGCTTCTGCGTGGACACTCGTCGCCGACTCGATGCGACCAAAAAACAAGAGCATGTGTTCGTCCGTCGAGAACGTTTGGTGGTGCTTCGCGTATCCGTGGTAGTACGCCGTGAGGACGGCCACAAGGCCAGTCGTCGCGATCAACGCATCGAACGAGTCTTCTTGGCAGCACAGCGTTGAGATGCAGCCGAGCGAGAAGACCACGACCGAGTACGTGGCCCCTGCCATCCCCACTGGACTGATGTACCCACGAGGGACACGATTATGCCGCCGTCGCCACGCGATGAACCCAAGGCCCTGCGCAATGTACGCCACAAATCCTAGCGCTCTCGCGAGGTTGTATAGCACGGTGCAGTGACCGCTCTGTAGAGCCCAGCTCGTTGCGATGTTGAGGCCGGACACGAGCACGATCGCTCTCATCGGAGTCTTGTTCGGCGCAGACCGATGGATGACGATGGTCGAGACGAGGTTCGACCTGGCCAAGGCGGCTAAAATGTTGCTGGTTGCGAGGGAAAAACCTGGGAGGCCGGCCACAATGGCGGGGATCGAAAGCAAGTTGGAGTTGACTTCCGTCACGTTGAAGCTCACACTGAAACCCCCGCTAAGCACTGCAAAAGCACCAGGCAGGGCCGCCGCTCCTGGGGGAAAGCTGATGGCGGCCAGATAAATGCAGCAGCTCGACAGAAGGAGCGTTGCCATGCTGGCAAGTTGACCCTTTGGAATGGCCTTGCACGGGTCCTCGACATATGCTGGTAGTGTCGCCAGCGATTCGATCCCGCTAAAGAGCCACACCGCATGCGGCAACGCTTGAAAAAATGCCGCCAGCCCTTCTTGGGAGGGAACCTCGCCCCCCCCACCGTATGTGGCCATATCAGCATTCGACATAGCGCAAAGGGCATAGAAGAACACGACGACCAGCGAAAGCGTGGACAGACCAAACAGTGTGCGCCAAAATGGCCGACCCCCCAGTCGAACTCCCAGAAGCACGATCGCTTGAAGCGCCACCCAAGGCACGGGCTCGTACCCCACCACACATGGCCACCGTAGCGAGACAAGTTGCGTCGTCAAGACCAGCGTCATCCCGGAATAGATGACATACTGCACCATTTCGCAGCACCCGACGACAAAGGCCACGTAAAACCCGAGCGTGCAGCGCGCCATGCCAAAGACGCCGCCAGCAAACGGCAGCGCACTCGCGATTTCTGCGAGCGACATGACCAAAAACAGGAACGCCAGGGCGGTCAAGAGCACGCCGTAACCAAATCTGACTGGCCCTGCAACAAGCCCGGCATTCCACGCAAAGTACTGGCCGCAAATCACGGTGGCAATGCCAAGTGCCCACACGTCCGCACTGGAAGCGACGTACGCGCGCCTTGTCTGCTGCGTCGCGGCGTTGACAGCAGCCATGTTGCTGTCGCTCTTCTGAACGATTCAAGATCTATTCGCAGATTTCCGTTTCAAATCGATCGCATGCCGTCACGAATTCAACCATGACAGAGAGTGAGTGGCCAATGCAACGGTTGGATACGTCGCCGATGGAGGATAACTGGATGGAAGCCAGGCCGAAGCAAGTGCCCTTCGAATCATGTTGGCGCCTCTTCACCTGACTCAATGATACATCCAAAGGCATGCCATATTCACACCACATACGACCTATCTCGAATTTGCACGTTGTGCAGTGCTCGAAGGGCGAGCCTAGTCATCGACGTATGGTCATCAACGAGGTGCACCCAAGCGCATCCGCTGTCGCTATAGTCCACCGTGCGGCAGACGCCGTTGCCAATGTGCGGCATGGCTCTGAGGGGTACCTCGAGGCCGACTCCAGAAGTAGCGATGCTCTGGCGCAGGTGCAAATTTGGATTGCTTACGTATGAATGAACCTTGATGAAATTCGTCTTGAATTTCGGGAATAATGCGTCATATTGCTGAAGTTACTACAAGCGTGCACCATGACGGCAAGGAGGATTGTGCGGCTCGTTCACCATGGCGGCGGATCCGTTTATCCGCGCGTACTTCTCGCCGTCGATATCAGGCATGATCGGAGAGTTTCGAGATAGGTATCACTCGGACATGCATAGGATGCTGAAGCTGCAGTACCTACAACGTCTCCCACGGAACGTTTATTCCCACGAAGAATATGCTGCTAACGTCGCGGTGCTGGACGCGTGGTTGCTCGAGAACGGCTTGACGCGGCTGAATCGGCTCTTGGACTGCATTGAAGACGCGCATGGCATTGTGCTGCTGTACGCCGCATACTCCGGTCGCATGGACGTCGTCGAGTGTGCCTTTGGATGTGTCGTAGTGACTCCGGCCATGATGCTGCTGTTAATCGATGTGGCGGCATGGCGCAACCATCGGCATGTCCTTGAATTTTTCAAAGACCATCCACATCCCGATGGGTGGACGTGCTCTGTACGACACAGGCGATGGACAGGGCGGCGACGAATGGCCACTTCGACGTTGTGCGGTGGTTGCATGGTCATGGTTTTGAAGCGGCACTGCCTGTCATAGAGGGTGCCGCCACGAACGGCCACTTGGATGTTGTCCAGTGGCTGCACAAGCACCTCAAGAACGGCTGTACGATTCAGCTCGATGGATAGAGCAGCCATGAATGGCCACCTCCGAGTGGGGCAGTGGCTGAATCGGTATTGCACGGAAGGCTGCTCGAAGGCGGCCATGGACAACGCGGCGGCAAATGGGGGACTTGACCATGGTCGAATTCCTTCACCAAAACCGAACCGAAGGCTGCACGGCGATGGCATTGGATGCTGGGCTGTATCTGGACATTGGACAATGCTGCGGTACTTGCACGCCCGCCGGGGTAAACGAAGTGCGGACACAGCGTTTTACGGCCAAATTTAGGTCAACAAGTGGCTCAAGGAGACCCAAAAGTTTGTCATGTCAAGCGATTCACTCATCGATGCTGCACACCGTGGGAATCTGACTGCACTTACTTGACTCATTGTGATGGGTCGATTCCGGGTGCCGAGCTCGTGGTCGGCGCTGCGAGATGCGGAAGGCTGGCGATGATTCAACATTTGGTTTCGCTGGGTTGTTTGTGATTGGGCAATGCTCTCGATAGCGCGGTGACGTGTGTGGTTACTTGACTGTCGTGCAAAAATTTCACCAGAGGGTTCAATGGTGTTCAAGTGCCGGCAGCTGCACGGGGTCATCTAGAAATCCTGCGATGTCTAAACAGACACCAGAGCACCCGAAGTTCCGACCTGGCGCTAGAGATGGCAGCAAGGAATGGCCACGGCACCATCGTTTATTTTCTGCACAATGAACTGCCACCGAACAAGTAAGAGCAAGAATCCAATGCATTAGGCAAAGCCGCCAGAATGGGCACGTGCACGTGGTGAAGTGGCTGCATGGCAAGAGGGGAGAGGATCTGACTGCGGCGTTGATTTGGGTGATTCAAATCCGCGACAAAACCAACCGCGAAGTGGTTCCTGGCCAACGAGCTAAGTGGATGAAGGGCCGACAGGCCCAAGACACCATGTACCAGAGCAATATATATAATGGCACCACACCTCGCCAAGCCTCCACCGACAACTCCACATGACTTCACGCGCCACTTGATTGAAAGGCGTCTACAAGGAGGTGCACAGGATGCAGCCAGTCCGTTGCAAATGGGATTTGAAATGATTTGGAACTCGAGCATGTACGAGTTGGCACGGTCCATCACAGGCGATGCCACGTCATTCATTCACAATTTGCGACAGCATCAAACGGTATGCTAAAGTAAGTCATGAATGTTTTCACAATTCATCCTGGCACTCCGTAACCACACAACACAACGAATATTCAATTTCAGAGTTTATATGATGGTCATCATACCTATTTAACCTTATACCCTGCCAACGTATAACAAAATGCAGTCGAACGCAAGGTCAAATCCATGCGCAACTTCAAAATTCTAATTGCAAGCTCATGGCTCCTTCGATTTAATCCTGTCTTGCCTTCGTCAAAGCCGTGCGTCATCGCACATTAGGGACGTTTAGCAAGTCTGAAATCTAAGTAGTTCATAGACTTTCTTCTACCTTCCGTTTTGTTGAAGTCTGAAGTCCGAAGTCTGGCGAATTCACGTTTAGGAAGTCTGCAGTGAGTCAAATGTTTAGGTTAGCCAATGGAATGCTCGACAAAGTTCAAAATGCATCCTGAGCATCAATTGATCTATCGTAGCCGAGTACCTCTGCGACTAAAGATTTTATCCACGTTGATTCTCCAAATCCACGCTTGCCCTCGTCAACTACCTACGGATCCCACCTCGTATTGTCACACCAGAGCGAACTGCATGCACGAGCGTCGAGGCTCTCTGCATTCTCTTGCGCCGTTTTGAAGTTCCTGATCCCTGGTCAGATCTCATTACGGTGTTCGGTCGTTCCAGAAGTGGCCTCTGCAATTTCTTCTTGCACATACAGTACTGGACCACATTTACTCCAACTTCGCCGAAATCGTATATCTCGACCGCGACCGCATTTGTACCAAATTGATGGAGTT
>NW_008580169.1:75944-79141 GCF_000520115.1 Aphanomyces invadans
ATTGTAAAATATGTTAGCTTATTCATACTAATTATTTTATTTTATATAAATTTTTTATATAATAAAATTATTTTTAAGGTTTTTAATTATAATATTTATAATATAAAAATTATTAAATATAAAAAAAAATTATTTTTTATTTAACATTATAAAATATTTATAAATAATTTAATAAATTAAATTATTCATAATAAAATAATTTAAATTTAAAAATTTCTTATACCCATGGATTTTTTTTTATTTCTTCTCCTTTTACTAAAGTTATATAAATAATATAAAAAAAAAATAAAGATGAAAATAAAGATAAATAAGAACCAAAAGAAGATATAGCATTCCAACCAGAATAAGAATCAGGAAAGTCAGTAATTCTACGAGGCATGCCAGCTAAACCTAAAAAATGCATTGGAAAAAGGTTAAATTAACACCTATAAAAAATAACCAAAAATGAATTTGACCAAAAATTTCTGGATATTGACGACCAGTCATTTTGCCAATCCACTTTAAAAAATGCGAGTTTGCAATAGCCCAATATCCAAGATGTACAAGGTCGCTGTATTGTTAACTAACTGCATCACCTGTGATAGAGGTCGCAATACTACAATATAATAGCGTGTACTTTGGTTCATCACCTCCAACATTAGAAGAATATTTGCATGTTAACATGGAGTGAAATCATTCAATGAAAAATTTTAATGTTCTTACTTCGATATTTCAGCAACAACTTGAATTAACTTTCCGATTTCAGTCAACAAACGCTCGAGTTGATCATTGCGCTTGGCGCTCTCGGTCATTTGAGCCAAACGGATTCTTTGTTCTTCCTTGTCGAACTCGAGGCGCTCCATTCTATACGCATGATCGTCAGAGTGTCTTTGCTTTTCGAAATCAAAAAGTTCCAAAAGGCCGGGGCCGGTCTCTACTTTTGTCGTCTACTGCTGGCTGTTCGCTGTCGCTTGGCAACCCGCATCTCGGCCTCGAGGTATAATTGCGGCACTGTGGATTCCAGCGAGTCGCGTCGTTTCTGCTCCTTTTCTTTTCGCTTTCTTTTCCTCGTCTCTCGCCTCCCGGTGGTCGACAAGATCATGTAAGAGCAGCACTTGCTCGTCGCTGCCAGTCTCTCTGAGCCGTTGAAACCTGTCCGTTTTCTTGAAATCATCCAGCATGGCGTCATAATGATCTCGAGCCGAGCAGGAGAAATTTCCATCCCAAGACACGCAGAAATGTTTGTGGCAACCATCTTCCAGCGGAGCGTGAGTGTGCCGTACTCTCCATCATTAGCCTCGACACGAAGAACTTCTCGAAGTACGGCGAGATCCATTTCGGTGCTCCAAGCGAGGTGCTCTTGCATAGGTTTTCCCATCGACTTGAGCTGAGGAAGGGAGACGTACATCACCCTGCCACAGCTCAATTTGGTTGGCTATAGCACTTCACAGACTTCGGAGCAGAAAATCTGTTTACCACCCCACTTTCCAGACCAGCTTTAAAGCAAAGTCTGAATTCTTCGGAGTTCGAATCGAAGTTCAAGTCCAGAAAGTTAGGATTCCGGACTTGCTCAACGTCCCTATTGACTCGGTAAGAACGACTGACATCCTCCAGCTGCACGCATGGTTCAGAGGACAAAAATCCAAGGCTGCAGCACGTAAAGTGTCCGAGGCACTCGGTCGCAGCCTGGTTGTTGTCAAGGATGTTTGGCGAGAGTACTTGTCGTCGGGATCAGTACAGTTGTAGCTCCACCTTGCAACATCACATCTTATAGCACAACAATACCACAAACTAAGCAAGTGGTTGCCGTGGTACAAGAGTTCGTGCGCAATCGTCGCGTAACGTGCACAAGGACTACAGCTGTCGATGTCGTCATTTACCTGAGGAAAATGTACGTCATCGACTTTGACGTCAACGACGCAACCTCCTACAAAGCTGTCCTCCGGTCTGTGCTAAGGTACCTGAGCCAGTAGGGATACAAGCGAGGATAAAAAACGGGTCATCAACATACCACTTGTCGCGCAAGAACACATTGGCGCGGGACGCATATGTGCAGCGTATGCAATCGAATTTGAAATCAACCCAGCGGCAACACGTCGTCTACACAGATGAGTCGTAAATCTTCCACCACTACAAGGGCCGTAACCACAGCTTGTACGACCCGTTGGACACATTGTGTATTGTGGCAAAGGAGAAGCACAAAGGACGGAGATACTGATTTGTTGCTGCCATTCTTGACTCCCCCACCATCCACAGCCAAGTTCTGGCGCTAACATTTTATTGGTGGGAAGTCAATGAGCCTGGAGCCAAAGGATTACCATGGGATGTTCACCCATGACTACTTTCTGCGGTGGTTTGCCAGACTACTAGACAAGCTGGACGACATCGGCGTGTCCAACGTCCTGATTGTCATGGAGAACGCTAAATATCACAAAGGGCGACCGAATAATACACCATCCTGTCGACAACGCAAAGGTGCGCTGTTGGAAGCGTGCAGATTGCACGGCATCCCCGTGCTGGACAGCGACTACAAGAGTGTTATTTGGGCCAATTGAAGGCGTACATTGATGCGAACATTCTGCCAGTGGTGGTGACGATGGCTGAAGGTTGAGGTCATGATGTCGTTTTTACACCACCACACCATTCCGAACTTCAGCCTATTGAAATGGTGTGGGCTCTAGTGAAGGGTGATGTTGGTCGCCAGTACACGGACCTGACAAAGTTCCCTGAGGTGAAGGAACGGCTCAAGACGGCGTTTCAAAAGTTGACGTCCCATGCAATTAAGGGGTGTATCAAAGTCGCCGAAGACAAGTTACAAAACTCGCCTAATCATCTACTTCAGATTGATGCACTCAAGTCGGACGAAGAATCCTCTGCAGGAAGTTGTAGCAGCGACGACGAAAGTGATATTGATTAACTCTTTCACTTTATTTCATCTAATATTGCATATATCCAAATTTATACTACCTCTGTCCCCCAAATATTGCAGGCGAACATTCCAGAGTCCACCAAATGCAAATACAAGGAATCTGTATTTAAAAAGTCTTTACTGGAGTAGTACAAATCTATTCAAAGTCGACTAGCAAAGCGTTCATCATCTGCGTCAGTTCTTCCAACCAATCTACGTCTTCCAGCTGCAAGTTTATCTTGTCGAGCGCCAAAATATCAGCTTGAAAATTCAAACTGCGAGGAACCTTGTAACGGTTGTCACCAGCTGC
>NW_008580169.1:88642-89359 GCF_000520115.1 Aphanomyces invadans
AGCAGCTCAAGGTACAAGCATTTCCGTTGGTCGTCAGTTAAATTTGACTTGCGTTTTGTATTGGCATCTTCCATCAGCCCTTGCGGGTCGAAAAGTGAAATACAATTAACGTGAAAAATCACCGCTACATATGTCACGACTATCTCCTAACGTCGTAGGTCCTTGAGGTATGTGACCAGCTCACGTGGTTGGGGGATGATGGGCTTGCCATTGCATGTGCTAGTGTTCCTCTTCCGTGTCTTGGATCCCTTGAACGACATCATGGTGGCCTTCGTTTGTAGCCAACGACGCACGCACCTTCCAAGGTAACCAGTTGATACAGCTGCATGCTGAACGGATGTTTTCTTCGCCAAGAGCACAGCATGAGCATTGAGCTTTTGCGCAAGCTTTGAGCGCTGTCGGCGCTTTGGCGTTGCAACGGCCAATTTCAATTGTGGTTACAAGGTTATCAAAACGTACAGGGATGTTGGCTTGAAAATTGCCGGGAATATACTCAGCCAATAGAATTCATCCATTTGATTAAATCACTTTTGATTGGATAATTCAAACAGGTATTCCGAGTTTTTTGGCGCGGCCTTATTCAGCGTCGTTCTCTGTATACGTGAACCATTGGTCTTCCAGCCCACAAATTTTCAAGCCAATCAGAGATGAGATGACTAACATAAGAAATTGCCTGCAATATTTGAGGGACAGCGGTAGTAAGCTGTTCAAATCCTG
>NW_008580169.1:96262-97756 GCF_000520115.1 Aphanomyces invadans
CATTTTGAATACTGTGCCATGTGATATGGCTTCGCAACTGACATGTCAACTAAAGTATTTCCATTGCAATAAACACAAAAATACATATATATCGTGATATACCATCAAGAGTTTTACTGTGCGCGACCAATGCTTCGTCCGTTGACATCAATGACTCTCGGTGGAAGCCTTTTTTGTCGCTCCAAAATTCCATCATAATGTCGTACTGCAGTGGCAATGCACTAGCTGGACCATTGCCAGTCTTGCTGGGACTCCAAGGTTTCGTCAATGCCCAAGCGGCCTTCACTTTCAAGAACTATAGAGCGAAAAAAAATGGGAGTTTATACAGATACAACAACTTACCTTGTCTTGTACTTGAGCAACGGAAAACTCTTTCTCCGTCGACATGCTCAACTCCACCGCCAGCATAACATACGCCGCCTTCTTCTCGGCGTTGTTTTTCGAGTCGAAACGCTTGGCCAACTGCGACTTGCACCGAAGTCGGAACAATTCATGGACACTCTCGTCATCCCAAAGGGAGCCTCGCTTTGGGGTGTCGACCGACGTGCGCTTTGCGCGTCTGGCCTTCTTGGCCTTTGGCGTTAGTTGCGCTATGTACTGAGTGTCAGCATACGTTGAACGTAGACATTGTAGTGAATACCATGGGTTTCTACATCATGCGTGTGAGTGTCGTCGTCATCACTCATGGGTCAGTCTGCAAATTGACTGTAAACGAGGAATGGCTGGTACAGGGCAGGAACGCCACATCCCTGCCTCAACCCAAATTGTCAAGCAGGAACATTATGCGGATTTCGGATATATTGACCAATCAAATTGATTTTGTCCCAGCCTGAATATCAAAAAGCTGGAATGTATTCAGCGACCAGGCTCTTAGTTGGTGTCGCAAGGAGTCAACCAAGAACAATTCTATCGCACGCTACAGCGTTCTGCGTTGTGCGTGGCTGCAATGGATGTGTGCTCCCACCAAATTTTTCGTAACTTAGGTCCTTTTCCGGTAGCCCAAACCACGTCAGATGCCATTGCAGCGTTCTCAGACCGCGCGCTTTGCCTTGATATCCGAGCTGTCATTTGATTTGACCATGAAGTCCAACACAAACTCGCGCATGATACACGCCGAGGCTGTTCATGGTCAAGTTGTGCCTAAACCTGAACAGGACGGCGTAGTCCATCACGAGCACACCCACGACATTCGCGACGAGGTCAAGCATGATGGCGAAGGCCCCGCGGACGTAGAACGGCCCCGATCGAGCAGTACAGGTTGCAATGGCGGATCTGGCCCAGATTATGCATCGACGTCACTTGCCCAGCGAGGAGCACCCCGTGCAGTAGCTCTTGTTGAACCCGCGATACCGAGGAATGACTCAGGTTGCTTTGTGGTCGTGGTGCGAATTTGCAACCGTTGCCAAACTGTATATCCCCTTGCTAGCGTGCGGGTTCATATGTCGTGGCTTTCAAATCGAACTTGTACCATCGCGCTGTGGGTACGTTGTCGGC
>NW_008580169.1:100850-119633 GCF_000520115.1 Aphanomyces invadans
CCTCGCCCCGGCGAGAGTACGCGCGCTGCACCTGAATGAGCCGCGCGACGAAGCGGAAAGAGTCTTTGCGTTAATTGACGAGCACGGGACAGGCTATGGAAAGTCGAGAATCGCTAGCCCTTCGTGATGCTTGGAGGGGTGGTCGTGTGCATTGTGCAAGCAGGATTTGCGCACTGCGTGAGGAGCGAAGTAGCTCAGAATGGGCAATTCATACTAGCCAGGCGTGGGTAAAATTTCACCCAAGGCAAACCCCACTGGAGCATACGTGAGTCAGTCTGGAGCGACTCAACGGATGAGCTACGAACGTAGTGTGGATCGAGCTGGTGGCATCGTTTCGTTGCAAAGGGGATAGCGAGGGAAGGCGCAAACGGGACTTAGGAGCCCCCGGCGCTAGTATTCGAGATGAGTTGACATGCCTGGTATGTAGTTTGTGCTCAAGACATGGCCTCCTGCACGAACGACGTGCATATTTTCAAGAGCACCCTAGACAAGCGGAGATGCAGTCGACTGCATTGGCACGAGGGCAGCATGGCTGCGATGTTTATGCTTTCGTCTACCAGGCCATGCTAAGACAAGACGGCAGCGACACCACCTGCAACGACAGCAATTTGAATGCATTACCGTAGCTAACGGCCAAGGTTCTCCCTATTCCTACCGAATAAACACGTCGGTGTCCCGCAGGATTTTAATGTTGAGGGCCAAGCTCTTGACTTCCACGAGTTGGTCGTCGAGAAGATGAATGTGTCCGCTGTCGCTTTGGCTGATCACGTGAAAGATGTCTTTGCCGGTGCCGCCGACAGTGTCGTCCTGCTTTGCCACAGAGACAGTCGACGGGTGGGTAGCCCCCGGTGCACGCGCGTGCTTCTTCTTACTCAGTTCTTTCTCCAGCAGCCCAAAGCACAGTGTTTGGCTCATCAAATACCATTGCAACGTGCTCAGACGGCGCACTTTGCACTGAATCACCGAGCTGTCGTCCGCTTCGACCGTGAAATCCGACACGAATTCGCACGTGACGCACGAAGTGTTGAACATAACCTGGCGGCCGAGGCTATTCTTGGCCAAGTAGTGCCAAAATCGGAACAGGACGATGTGGTCGACAACAAGAACACCCGCGACATTGAGCGCAAGGCCAATACCAGTGGCCGGTGCCGTGCGAAAGTAAAAGCTGCTGAAGTAGTTGATGTAGCACCCGTTGATGTTCTCGAAGCTGTGGCGGATGTCCCAGCGGCTGTCGTTGTTGTACTCGATGTAGTCTGGCACGTAGAAAAGCAAGATGGCACTGATGTACAGCGTCGAGACGCTGCTAAAGTTGAGGTATTTCATCACTCGGCTCTGGCCGCAGTACGTTGCAAGGGACAACAGATGGACGGCCATCTTGGCGACCTTGACCATGCCAACGTTGAGCCACAGCAGCCGTGTGCTGAGCGCCAGCAGCTGCAACGACATGCCGAAGTTAGGGCTCACCACGTTGTATTGGTTCACTTCCCGGATGTACTGGATGGCTTGGTTCATGTCCAGGACATTGCTCACGACGAAAAGCAGCACAAAGACGTCGCTGTTGTAGCAGAACAGATCGAACCGTATCGCGTGGCTCAAGTGGGGGTAGTACTTGGGAAAGACCATGTCGACGAGTTTCCCGGCCACTGTTTCAACGTTCTCGGGGACCCGCTCGTGCCATTGGATTGTCTTGCGGCCAGCCAAGTAGCCCGCAAGCGCGATAAAGATCGCAATGTACTTGAGGACGGCCCCAATCGTGCTGTAGATGCTGCGGCGAAACATCAAGCCAAGGTAGTGCGTCGAGTTGGGCACGGAGAAGCTCTTGGACACCACAGCAGTTTTGGTTGCATCGTCATACTTGACCGTTATGTTGCAGATGCCATGGCTGAGGGCGGTCAGCGGCGTGCACCCCGTGCAGAAGCTCTTGCTGTACACACGATACCACGGGATGGCAAAATTCTGGGACGACGACTTGTTCTTGATGTCGACGCTCGTGGTCATCTTCATGTCCGTTTGCATCCGTGCCGGGTGGAAGCCCAGCGCGACCAAGTCGGCCATTTTAGCATCCTTCGTCGGGAGGTTCTCGGTGAGGTCATTCGTAAACGCATGGGTCAAGGAATTCCCTCGTATATACGTAACACCGTCGTCGACGACGGCCAGCTTGACTGGCATGGCTAGGTCTGGCACCGAGTAGTTGCCGTTGAATCCTCCGCAAAAGTTGGTCGAGTCCATGATGGCATACGCTCCCGCCGTCAAGAAATACACGTCGGCACTCACTGTCGCCAGCTCTTCAATCGACATCCCGATCATCCACTGGCCAACATTCGAGAGGTTCCCAAACCCACGGCCTTGGCCGAAAATGTACTCGGTCGACAGCTCGGCCGCGGTCTTCACGTTGGCAACCGGCGTGCGAAAGTGCAGCGCGTTGCCGCAAAAGTCAACGATGGCCCAGTTGTTGGCGATCGCATCGACAAAGACGAGGAAGAGAACGATCCCGCCGATGATGCGCCCGATGACTGGCGTAACCAAGTTGAACACCAGCGATGTCTTTTGCTGGACGGACGGCGAGAGCAACGTCGACAACACTTGGTACATCCCCTTCCGGCGATCCTTGACGACCACGACGGCATCTATCATGACTGCTATCCTCACGTCGGCCCGTTCTTGGGTCCGTTTTGACTGTGGGGTTTGGCTCCACTTGGTTGAGCTAAAAATAATGGCAGTTGAATGGCTAAAGATAAGTTTGAGCCTTTGCTCGCACGTGCGCCGCGTCCTTGTGGACGTGCCTCGTTGCCTGGCGTGATGACTCACCGAGGGCATCGAGGTCGACCGTGTGCCAAGCTTGGAAGTAGTGTTTCCGCTGTCGTTCGAGTTGCAGGCTGCCCAATGCTTGCGCGAAAATGGTAGCCATCGTCGCTTCAGTTGCACCTGATGCGAGCAAGATAATGTTCTCGTCATCTCTAACTGCATTCAGAAGATTGGATCGACAACGAGTCACCGAAGCGCTCGGTAGGGCAAGCAATTGCTCGATTCGCTCGAGCAACTAGCACGTTGGTATTTAGACCGTTAGTGGATCGAGACGGTCGCGTTCTCAAGCACTTTGGTTTTGAACGCGAGCGCGTCGACGTTAGCGAGTGCGTCGTCGAGGAGGTGGACATGCCCCCCTTCGCTTTGGTGGATCGCATGCAGCACCTCGTTCGACTCGCACGCCGCGCCTTCGGCGCGTTTCACGGCTTCGATCGACGCCACCATCGACTTTCTCGCGTACTTTTCGGGTAAGCAAAAGCACTGCATGTGCGTCATAAAGTACCACTGCAGCGTGCTGAGCATTCGAGCCTTGCATCGAATCACACATGCGCCGTCGGGCTCGATCGCATAGTCAAACACGAAATCGCACGAGACACTGGTCGAATTGTACATGAGTTGGCGGCCGAGGCTGTTGCTGCCCAACGCGCGCCAACGCTTGAAAAGCACGATGTGGTCCACAGCGAGGACAGCGACAACGTTTAGCGTCAACCCGATCGCGATCGCCGGGGCCGTGCGATAGTAGAAACTCGAGAACGACGGGATGGAGCACCCATCGAGATTTTCAATCCGATTCGAGACATCCCACCGGACCGAGTTGTTGTACTCGACGTACGGCGGCACGTAAAAGAGCAGCACCGCGCTGAAGTACAGCGTCGTGACACTGCTAAAGTTGAGCAACTTCATCACTTGATTTTCACCGCAGTACGAGGAAGATGACACAAGGCGAACAAGTACCTTGGCCGCTTTGACCAGGCCCAGATTGAGCCACAGGAGCCGCGTGCTCAGCGCGAGCAATTGAATGATCATGGCCCATTGGGGGCTCTGCGAATTGAACGAGTTCACTTCCCGGATGTACTGGATGCCCTTGTCCATGTCTAGGACGTTGCTCGCAACGCTCAGCAGGACAAACATGTCGCTGTTGTAGCAAAACAAGTCGAACCGCATCGCGTGGCTCAAGTGCGGCAAACACTTGGGAAACACCATGTCGACAAGTTTGGTCGTGACAGTGTCAATCTTGTCGGGGTCGTGCCATTGAATCGTCTTGCGGCTGGCCAAGTACCCCGCCGTCGCGATAAAGAGCGCGCAGTACTTGAGCAAGGTTCCAATCGTGTCATGCACACCCCAGCTCATCATCAATCCGAAATCGTACATGGAGCCAGGAATGGAAAAGCTGTCTGACACTTCGACGGTTTTCGTCGCGTGGACGTACTTGACCGTCATGTTGCACGCCCCACGGCCCATCGTTGTCATGGGAATGCACCCTGTGCAAAAACTCTTGCTGTAGATGCGGTAGGATGGAAGGGCGATCGATTGCACACTCGAGGTGTTCTTGATGACCAGCGCCGTGGTCATGCGAAGGTCGGCTTGAATGCGCGCCGCGTGAAACCCGAGCACCGCCAAGTCAGCCATCGTCGACGTCTTGGACGGCAGGTCGTTGACGGTGTCGTTGGTAAAGAAGTGAGTGAGCGCGTTGCCACGGAGGAACGTAACACCGTCGTCGACAGCCGCAAATCGGACTGGAATCGACAGGTCTGGCACCGAGTAGTTGCCTTTCAGACCGGCACAATAGTTCATGGCTCCCGCGATGGAGTAAGACCCCGCCGTCACGATATACACGTCGGAGCTGGCGATCGCCAGGTTGGTGACCGAGATCAACGTCATCCACCGGCCAACGAACGACAGATTCGAGAGCGAACGTCCACGTGCAAAAGTGTAGTGGTTTGTCAAGTCGGCCGCGGCCGACAGGGGGGCGACGGGGGTGCGAAACTGCAGCGCGTCGCCAGTCAAACTGTTGATTGCCCAGTTGTTGGCCGTGGCGTCGACAAAGACGAGGAAGAGGACGATGGCGCCGAGGATGTGACCAACCCAAAAGTTCAGGAGGATGCATACCGTGGACGTTTTGCGCCGCAACGAGGGCGACAAGGGCAAACCCGACCTCTGCCGCTTCGTGCCGAAGACCAGCGGAGGCGGTGGTAACGCGGGGGCAATCTGTTGACGTATTTGAGCTTATGGTGTGGGAGGCGAAAGAAGTGATGACGGCGTCGAGGGGGGCGTGTTGGTTCTGTGCCAATTATAGCCCCTCGTCGTTGTATAATTAGCTGCGTCGATCGGGCTCGTCACGAAAAGTTGCGCGAAAATGTGTGAATTCTACCCTGACGTGGCAACCGGCCCATCGACCATACCGAAGCGTGTAACCGAAGAGGCCGCGTAACGGTGGCAGTTTCGCACACGAGGACGAAACACGGTTCGGAGTCGATGAGCTGGGTATGCATTTGCAACAAGTCGTGCAGTGCCCTATCACGCCCCCCCTTTGGGGAGCGCCTTCTGGCACATGAGCCAAGATGGAATGGAGTTGCCAGGGCATTCCTCAACATCATGCTGAGATTTGACACGCCCCCCCCTAAGGCTCTGGCTCATTTTCATTTGGCTGGACTAGCTAGCCGTAGCTTCATTTTTCGCTTCATTTTTTCACCCCAGGGTGGAATTGCAGACGAACGGTTCGTGGACACCATTCGACTACTTGATGTCGAGTTGTAAGTTTCTCTGTGGCACATCTAGTGTGGTAGTTTTTGCCGCCATCGACCGAAGTGCCAAATCGAACCGTGTTCGGGCCTTTGTTTCTTACACGGGCAAACTCCAATGTCGACGTGGTCGCGTCCGTATCTCGCCACGTCATCGTTGCCAGTTCAACGTCCCCGTCGTCGACGCCAGCTTTTGGCCAGCACTGAATCATCCTGCCGTAGGTCACGCGTCTTGATCGCATCTTGATGCTGTCGCTACCGCGGTGATGATGGCGCGGGTCTGCCGCGACGGTGGTTCCCTTGCATCGTGTTGCCAGTTACAATCGTGCCGAGCGACCGTATTCTCCAATCAAACTCGAGTATTTCGAAATACAACGATACGATTGGCGGGATCCGTGAAGATTATGCTGCCTCGACCTCTTGCGGTTTGTATGGCTAAACCTGGACGAGCCAAGGTCGTTGCGTTGGCTGCGGCTACTTGGTGCATTACACCATGACGATGGCGGTGCCTGCGGTTCAACTCGCCATTCTCGCAATTCCCATGACCCGAACGGAAGCCGAACGCCTCGCACGACGCAAGCGGTACCTGGCCAACCGCGCCGAAGTGCTGGCCCAGCAGAAGGAGTATCGCCAGAACAACAAGAGTCGCATTGCCATCCGCGCCAAGCGGTGGTACATGCAAAACAAGCAGCGCATGGCAGAGTACAAGAAGGAATACCAGCAGCAGAACAAGGAGCGCATTGCGGCGCGCAAAAAGGCCTACACGGAGCGCAACAAAGAGCGGATTGCAGCTGCCAAGAGTGCTTATTACCACGCGACCAAGGCCAAGGCGTCCAAGTCCGCGTCCCCCATGAAAGCGGCGCCAAAAGCAGCCACGACGTCGGCGGCGCCTCCGACAGCGCCACAGCGGCTCATCAAGCTCGACTCCAGTGTCGAGACTGGCGTTGCCTTGCTGACGTGTATTCGCGATATCTTCGCCGCCAAGGAGCATCTCCTCTAGCTTCAACCACCTTGATGGCAGTCGTCGGTTGCAGCTGACATCATTGCAGTATTGTTGATGTATTATATGTTGAAGGTTTTCACTGGGTTGTGAAATTTATAGAAATTGCTTGTGCAATTTCTGGAGTATTTTGTAAAGGAAAAAGCAATGTCTGCACAAATTTTGAAAAATGTAGTACGGATAAAGAACCGGATAATCGACGGCGGGAGCGTTTGAATTCCCAAATGCCAGCATGACCGAGTCCACGGCACCTAATGGCGGCATCGCGAAGTGCATGAACGAACCCCCGATCGAACCAGGTCATGATGCAGCGCCTGAGATAGAGATCAGGAAGAATGCTGTTCGAGAGGAGCCTTCTCCACCAAAGAAGAAGGTTCGACGATACAAGAAGAAGACGTCGGACCGAGGGGAGTACGTGAAAATGTCAAAGAAGGAGAAGGAGGCTGAAGCGCGAGAAAAGCGACAGTACTTTGACTACCTTGAGGCAGAAGAGCTGCAGGAATACCAATACATGGCCATCATCAAGGAGCAATTGCTCAAGGAGGCACATCCCGACGTTGCTCTCACCAAGCCGGCGAAGAGAGCACAAAAGAAGAAGGCGTCCAGGACAAAGGCGGCACCACGTTCCAAGACAAAGAAAAAGCGACCTCGCATCGACAATGGAAGCAGCGATTGGGAAGATGGAGATCATTTCCGCGTGGATGACTCGGATGACGTTGTGGTTGTCAATGTCGTTCCTTCGCAGCCAAAGTCTGCATTCCCCATCTGCATTAACGACGACGAAGATGCAATGAGCTCAAAACGTACGCGAAAGCAACGTCCCCAACAAGCGCAAACACAAACCTCTGTGGCGACCACAGTCTCCGAGCAACTTCAAAGGCCAACGCAGTTCCGTGTCGGTGTCGTCAAGAAGTCGTATCACCACTCGCATAAAATCTCGTTTGAGCTGACTGAGGAGGAATACTCCGTCCTTCTGAACAACGTGAGCCTGCCAAAATGCCCTGGAGTTGCTGGCATTCTCAAGGGACAGTTCCCACCTGCGCCCTCCGAATCGCTCTGCCCCACTTGCCACTCCATGATGTTTTTGTACCATTGCCAGCAATCCATCATCAATCCACCGACAACATAACGAAGGCCACTTTATAAACGAACACAACTAAGACATGTAGCACCATGGCCACGTCATCCCGTCTCCCCTGCGACGATGCAGCGCAGCGCATTTGCGAAAGTGAACTTAAGACGAGACGAAAGGCACGAATGATGGCGCTGCGGACACCGAATTCCTCTCGAGTTGTCTCCAGGGGACGTCACCACAGGTTGTTCTTCTGTCGCACGTAGGCATGAAGTCGTCACACAAGTGTTTCCACGACGGTGTATCACTTTTCAGTGTGCTTGGAGAAAGGAAGGTCTATGATAGTGGTCGGCAACCGGAGATCAATCGTGGCAAGAAGGCGAGGACGAACAAGTAGTTGTGATTTGTCGTGTGCCACATCAAAGTCTGTAACAAGTTTGCGGTTGTGCTGCATTGTGCTTCAATTCGGCGAGTCATTCACTGCGCCAGCTCAAAACACACGCATCTGTGGCAGCATCTTTTGAAGCGTTGCCGGGGGGGATCCTTCGGTCCACGAAAATCGCAGCCAACCTTGGCAGGCAAATTTGTCGACAGGGGACAACCCTGCCAGCAACGCATGATGACCACTCGGTTTTCAACACGGAAACGGTTGAATGTCTCGCAAATGCGCGCTATACACACCTTCTCCTGACAGGGAGCTCTCTTGCTGGCGTCGCCACATCATGTTGGACGAGTGCAGTCATGGCGATGTGGAATATCCGGTTAACATTTTTGTCGACATCCGGAGATACAGATGTAAATGGTAGCGCTCCTGTGAAGGGCAACATTGTGATGGAGCGTTCCTTGTGTGGTATCGGTGGGCGGAAGGCATGGCACAGATCGATGGCGAACAAAAGCACGGCTTGTGCTTTGCTGAAGATTGGTCGCTGTGTAGACTGAGCACATTGGGGACGTCCAGGCGACATGCTGCGTCAACAAACACAATGTGACATCTTGTGCGATGCAGAATGAGGAATGTTACGAGTTGTACTTGTTTCGTTTGCACAAGAACGAACAAGACCACGGCATCGACCCGCTTGGACGCACAATCCGTCGCGATGCGGATTTGCCTCGACGGGATTCCGCGTCAAAGACGATCGAGGGGACCAACTCGACCTTCATTCGTTGTTGCTGCCGCCTGCGTCGCAACACATCACTGCAGTTGTTTTCCAGCGGAGGGACATTCGTCGTCGGCGCCTGTGGTTGTGTTGTATTTGGTAGTTGGATAGCTTGGATGGAGATTCGAGACTTCGTTTCAGAGGCTGAGGAGGTGTGAAACATTTGGCGGGGAAGGAGTCGAGTCGATTCCAGCCCCGTCGACAACATTTTTCTCCAAGGTTGGCGTGATGATGCAGACAACCTGCCGTGGATCGCGTTGCGATGCTTGTAGATGACTCCAGTGTGTCTACCACTTCCGGCTCCCAAGGAAGAGAATACCCTGGGCATCCCTTGAAACCCCCGATGGATGCGAACGATGGCTTTCTATCGACGCCAGAAGCATCATGCAGCAACGACAACTCTTGGATCAACTCTCCACTCCCCAGTGCAGTGTACCCCCATCGTCAAAACCCCACCGATCCACCGCCCCAGCCACGGATGTCGCCGGTTCCTTCCATTCACGTACCCCTGCATCAATACAGAGCCATATCGTGGAAGTCGCTGCATTCCACGAGAATAAATCTGTAATAAATTTCAGCTTGGCCACCTGCATCCCTCAATCAATTCCGATCGAAATACTTTTATTGCATCACGGCAAACTATTCGGTACATGTTACACTATAATCCGCGAAAAAAGGCACTCTGACACCACCACCGGTAGTCTTGAGGCCAAGAGGTCAGTTAATGGTTGCTCAACAGCGTGCGGGCAACGAGCTCAGCGGCTCTAGCAAGCTTTTAACATGAAGGGGTGTAGTAGGTGCGACCCTCCTCGACCTCCACACGCTGCGCGTTTGAGACATGTCGGATGGTCCTTCGGTCGACTACTCCCGTCGACGGAGATACCTTTCTGCGACAGCACAGGTGGTGCTGTCGCAGAAAGGTAATACGGCCACCAAAAAGAATCATGCCGCCTCAGAAAACAACAACTGGGCTGGTGGCAAGCTTCCAGCCCAGTTGTTGTTTTCTGCGCAAACCGCAATCGCAAAGCTGCGATGCCAGCGGTGCCATGGGCCATCAACCCCCCGAGGCGACTTATGCTGAATTTGCCGGACGACGAACCACGGAATGGCTTCAAGGGCGAAGCGCTGACCAGTACTTCAGCATCCGCACTGTCTATCGCGGCCGCAACGAAGTTGCCGTGCGACGACGGTCACTTGTCCGTTTTCACTGGCCGCATGGCATCGCGACCACAGCATTCAAGCTGCATCGAGGGACGACATCGCCTTTCGTCGGATGATTCTTTATGTGGATCTCGCCCAAGATGCCGTGGAAGGCTCGGCAGACAAACGTGTTTCCCCGGCAGCGCCTTACAACGTCTACAGGTTCCTCCCGTTGAATGCAGCGGCGCAATTTGTGATGATGGCTGGAAAACTGGATCAACTGATCGCAACGCACGGAGGCGTAGTGTGGACGGACCCGAAGCAGGGACGCTCGAGAAGTTGTCGACGTAGATGTGTACATGGCATTGTTATGAGAACGAGATTCGTTCCTTCACACGTCGGGACCGATTCCGGTACCTGCCACGACCAGCATTGATTTCCTCGTTTGTAGAGGTGTCGATTTGAGCGGTCCAAGATGAAATGCATGGAGCGCAATCCAGCAGCACTGGTGGCACATCCTTCGCGCCGTGTCAGAGTCGCGTGGTGGGTGTACCAGCGCCTCGTGCCGTTTTCAGTCAGCGACGGATTGTATCAATTTATACAAGTAGTTGTTGTTAGATGTCCCAGCACTGCGGTTCCCTCCTTCTGTTTGAAATATCAAGTTTCAACGGTTTTTCCGCCCATTACATTGCGAATCATTCAGTTCTATTTCTTGGTTGACGCACAACGCGTTGCAGCGCTCGCGATGGGAAGTTGTGCTGAAAGGAACCAGCGGTACTACCTCAAAAACCGGGAGGCGATTTTGAAGCGCCGTAAGGAGCGCAGGGAAAAGAGGCGCGAGCTCGGAATCCAGCCACCCCGTCGGCGAAAAAATGACCCGCTGGAGGACGGACCACGCCGTGGTCAGCCCGGCAAGAAGTGGTTGAAATCCTCCGCCGCCATGGCTGCAACAGATACCAAAGAGAAAAACGAACAGGAAGCAGCCAGGCGCTGTGAAGAAGAACTGATGAAGCAGAAGCTGAGAGACATCGACGGAGAAGACAAATACACGGGGTATGAATCCCGAGTGGCCATTTTGAAGGCGAACGAACCGACCATCGTCGCCGAAATCGACGAAATGATCAAGCGGCACCATGGCGTATTGTGGAAAGACCAACCCTTGTTCAACCCATGGCGTCAAGCCCTTCACGTGGAGGTGTAGAGCCAACGTTGGTTAGAATGCATGATTCATCTCCTCGATCTGTGAAGTGAGCTCGGAAGTTACCCATCGTCACGGCGCTGTTCGGTGCTATTGCAATGAAAGAGGTATTAGGAGGCGTCCAGACGCCGCACGATCGCAGTCTGATCGGCAGAGGTCGCGTGCGAAGCCACGACGGCATGGCCTCGCGACGATAGTGTCTGTCATGCAGCGCGAAGGGTACACACGGAGTTAGAACTAAGACTGCCCAGCACATTTAAAGGCCACACAACGCAGTGTCGCGGGTGTAGACTCGTCGACGTTTCTCGCTCCATGTCAGTGCCATGTTGGCTGCCGTTTTTTGTCGTCATGGAATGGCATAGGTACTAAAATAAATATATCCACATGCACATTTCAGACCTTTTTATTATATGTTAACACACGCAATGGATCTTAGGGAATTTCCGACGAGTTGTGCCTTCACAATAAACGTCAGACCTAGCGTGCTGTGGCTGCCGAATGGGGGAATCTCGAAGACATAAAAGTGGGGCAAAATGGATGTGTTTGCAGCAAGACAATGCTAGTCCACATTCCCTAGGTGACGTTCCATCCATGTCCACTGTGAACCTCCTGTCCATCAAAAGGAGTTCAATTACCGTGAAAGAGTAGGCTTGGCAATCAAATCGACTTCTTGGCTTGGCTCGTGTGATCTGGGAGTTTACCTTAATACAATCGCTGTGGGGAAGCCTGTAAGAGGCTTCCCACCCATACTTCCATCAAGATAATGACTCACTTGGAGCACGACAGAAGCAATTTGCTGATAAAAACTAGACATGAAAACCAACTCGAATGGATGTTAAGGTGCTTCGCCCTATGTCTTCCCTAGGGTGTGCTAGCGACAATCAGCTTGCTCTAAAGCCACGACTTGCAAAGGAGAGATCGGCATATTGTGATGCCGAGCTCATATTAGCTTGAAATTGCACTGTTATCATTTGTGGTAACTTAGATTCCGCATCGGGATCGGAGTCACAATATGGCCATGTAGGAATTACAGGATGTAGCTCGACGATGTAGTGATTGCGGACATGTTGATGGAAGAGAAGATGAAGGAGACTAGCGACCATGGCGGCACTAACCTGACATGAAGACACAACTGCCACATGCTCACGATGGCCAACCCTGTTAGAATGACGGAGACAGCACGGCCTCGAGATCCATTAAGTCGTCGATGGTGCCGCTCCAAGGCAGCACCGTGACAAGGCTCGAAGCATCGCCAAGCCAAGACGCGTATGCTGGAGATGGTCGCCGTGCACTAATTTTCTAGCAAAAGTATCTCGAGTGAGAAGAACGAAGCAATCGACCATGCCAATGCGATTCCAACCAATGCAGGTTGGAAACGCCTTCTCGAGTCGATTTTCTTTGGCTCTCACACAGCCGGCGCAGTGCATTCCTTCCCACGAGGACTTTCGTTGCGTGGCGGATCGCCTCCCATGCCACTGACGACCACCCTCTTGTACTCGAATTCACTGTCATTCCACCTACTGCTACCATAGAGCGCAATTTCCGGTGGCTTCCCTGGTGCCCCCGCAACACCCATCCATTTCCAATTCTCTTTAGTACACCATAGGGCTTTCTGTATTACACTTCAACGACATTACGAGTAGTTATCGATAGCTTGGAGCGTCCCGAGGTTAACTACGCGTGAAGGATCGTCAAATCCGACGGACCAACGTTGCTGTACCCGAAATGGAAAAGGTCTTCCTGCGCCCCGTTGGCGTGAGCACCGCGACATCGTTGAGTATAGTCCTTCGTTTGTGCTCCATAACAAGGTTACGTGGGGCATACTTGTTGCGATTTCACTGCACAGTTATCTAATTCTTCATGATTTGACCCAAGAGTTCGCAATCTTCAGAGCTGAACGCTGCCGGTCCGGTGTGCAGAGACATGGGCTCCAGGAACAGGTCGCTACCTTCCACTAGCATATCGCACTCGTCGTTGCAATCTTCGCTTTTGATTCGTTGGAGTTGCTGTCGCCGTTTGGCCGCATATGCGTTCGCTTTCTCACGATGGATCTCGCAGAGGGCGTGAAGTAGGCCGTCTCTCTTGACGGCGCGCTTCTCCAAGCAATTGGCGTAGGCATACCGGCATTGGAGAGACTCGGTGTAAGGGTTCATGTAGATTTCCAAATGACCAACGAACGATTTGCCAGCCACCTTCCGCAGCGGGCACACCACCTCATGCACTTGAAGCATTCCGACTTGAACTCGCCCTCGTCGCATGGATGTAACGGACATTTCAAATGTGTGAAATTCAACAGCAACATTCAATCGAAGTTACGTCCATGTCACGTCCACGTCACTCGCCCCGACGCCACGTGCCAGCCAGCCGCATTACCGCACAAAGAGTAAGCGAGCAGCAGCGCGGGCGGGAGCAACGAAAGGTACCGCCACAACGACCCGGCACTGTCGAGGCTTCGAGAGTTGTTGACATGGGGCAATTCTATCCAAAGAATTGCCGATTTTTTCGACATCCGACAATTTTATATAAAAATAGCTGTCGTGGCGAAAGATTTACGTAGTTAAAATCCTCAAACCGTATGTTTGAATTATCGATTGAATTATTGAAAAACGGTGGTAAGTGCCAAACGACCAGACTCATTCAATACGTTTAACAATAAAACGTCGTTTCCTCATTTTGGTCAATTTGTCGGGACGGTGGTATGAGGGACACTTCAAACATGTGAAATTTCTGAGGCCAGATGAAAGCATTACATGGAGTTATGTGCGAGGTAGAGACGAGTACGGTCTGATTGAATGGCATCACGCTGTTGGCGAAGTTGCACTTGCTACGTTGTACGACCGTCTCTCGTAGCTATATCCCTTCAGCACAATTGTACGCAAAGGGCATTGACGGATGCGCCGGTTCGCTGGACGCTCATCTTTCCCCTCTCCATGTACGCCGCTTAGCGCGGACGTTGCTGGTTGTGCTGAAAAGTACGCGGCATGCACCGACTGCTGTGTGCCAGGGTTTCAATGCCGCACCGCCGCTGATCGAAATACACCATGCATTCCAACCGTACATCTCCGCACTGCCGCGCATAACAGCCCACGACCGTTCGTTTCGCTGATGCAGCGCCAACTTTGCCCCTCGTCATGGAAGAGGGTAAGAGTTGCCGTTTGTGTGCTGCCGCGATCCATCTTTCAATACAGCCCCAAGAACCCATTCCTTTCACTTGGCGAGCCCAAAAGTAGACCAACCAGAGGCGCCGACCCAAGCAATCCCGACAAGGGGCTGCTCGAATTCGACCACTGCACCTACAGCGACTCGAAGCCACACACGCATCAAGATGACCGAGCGGTATTCGCACTTTCATCTTCGAAAGGGCGACAGCAACTTGGACGACGGTGAGACGTACCTTCCACGATGGGCCGGCTGAATCAAGGAAATTGCGTTGACAGTAAAGCGGCGTCCCGACGATGTGTGCAAGGATTACCTTGAGTACACCAGGCGCATACAGTGCACGATGGGGAAGAACAGCACGTTCCTCGAGGACAGCATAAATTTGTTCAATCTCATCTCACGTCCATACCTTGGCGAGTGTGGCAGATGAGAGCGGCGGCCGCCTCGATGTTCGATCGTCACGCACTTCCATAACGAACTGCATAACATCGTACATGCAAGATGATGCTCGAGTGAGGAGTCGCCGACGATTTTGTCTCGTGGTCGGGCAGCAAAAAAGATTGCGATTCGAAGATGGACCTTTCACGCTCCTTTGTTCTGCTCCAGGGGCCACATGAGATAGCCATTACGGCGAGGGTTACTGGGCCGCTCCAAGTACTTCTCGTAATTGAAACAGTACCCCTCGCAAGACATTGCCATGCCACTGTACAACGAGCGAAGTCGCTTCGGAGCTCCATCCACGCACAGCTCAAGCCTAGATCACATGTTCCGCCACCAGACGTCGCGTTCATCTCGTTGAGCACACTGACACATCCCTTGAAAATTCCACCAATAGCAGCCTTGAATTGCACAGAATATCCAGTTGCCCAATCATATTTCAATAAAGTTAAATGTAACCAATCAAAATACTGAAACTTGTGACTGTGAGACAGTGTGGAAATTGCCATGAGCTCTCGAGAACAAGGCGGACGTGGAGGCCGAGGCGGCGGTCGAGACGGCGGTGGACGTGGTGGCGGACGAGATGGCGGTGGACGTGGTGGCGGACGAGATGGAGGTGGACGTGGTGGAGGTCGAGGCTATTCGGATGGCGGCGGCCGGGGCGGTGGTCGTGGTGGACAAGGCTTCTCTGATAGAGGCGGTCGTGGCCCTTCCGATGGTGGTGGCCGAGGACGTGGGGACGGCGGTCGAGGTGGCCGTGGGGGTGGAAGCACTGCCACCGTTCAAATGCCGACAGGTCCACCTCCTGCACCCGTCAAGTCGACGCTCTTGCAACCTTTGGCAAACCCAATGTTTCCCTCTCGACGCGCGTTTGGTCGTTCCGGTCAACCCGTCACGTTGTGGGCGAATCATTTTGCCGTGACTCTCAACCGTAACCAAGGCGACATTTACCACTACGATGCGTCAATTGTCGCTGAAGGAAAAGCTCCATCGAAAGATACCCCGCCCAAGGTCTTATGTTCGGCCGTACTGCAAACGTTGATCAACATGCTCAAGATCGAGTACCCGACGATTGCCGTTGTCGCGGATGGACGTCGCAACTTGTACGCGTCGCAACTGCTTCCATTCGATGCAAAGGTTTTCAAGGTCCCTCGGGAGAAAGAAGGTCGAACGGAGATCTTCGACGTCCATGTTGTGTCCACGGACCCAGTGGCCGTCCGCACGGAGCAGCTGCATCACCTCTTTGCAGGGCGATTGAACTATACACCGTACGACGCGATTCAAGCATTGGACATTGCGATGCGGTACTCTGCGTCGACGCGGCTCACTTCGGTCGGACGCAACTTTTTCACAAACACGGGCGCGGTCACGTTGGGGGAAGGCGCGGAGCTCTGGTTTGGCTACCACCAGAGTCTGCGTCCAACGCAATCGCAACTTACGCTGAACATCGACATGGCGGCAACCGCTTTCGTCGAGTCCATGCCTGCGCTCGACTATCTCTTGGAAACGTGTCGACTCAGCGACATCCCGACATCGATGGGCAAAGCCCAGATTTCAAGTGCGTCGAAAGCTTTCCGTGGCATCAAGGTTGCTGTGACGCATCGAGGCACTGTCGAGCGTGCGTACCGCGTTAACGGCCTCAAGAAGTCTGCCAACGAGACGACCATCGACCTCGACAACGGTCGGCGAGTCACGGTGGCTCAATACTTTGCGACCAACTACCGTCCGCTCCGGTATCCCAACCTGCCGCTGCTGCATGTGGGCTCGCCCAAAGGGAATAATTACATGCCCATGGAAGTGTGCAATGTCCTGGGCGGATACAAGTGTCCGCGGAAAGCCACGGACAACCAAGTTGCCAACATGATAACTTACACGGCCACGGCCCCAGAAGAACGGCGCCAGAAGATTATCACGAAAATGCAGGAGGCACATTTTGCAGTGGACAACAATTTGGCCTCGTTTGGCACCTCGGTCAACCCGACCATGATGACGGTGGAAGGCCGTCAATTGCCGCCGCCTGCGATGCTCTATGCGAACAACAAGACGGAGACCCCGCGCGACGGTGCATGGAACATGCGCAACCTTGCTCTGTTTCAAAGCATGGCGTTCAAGTCGTATGCTATCATGAGCCTGTGCGACAACCGCCGCGTGACCGACGGCGACGTGTACGATTTCTTCAACGCATTGGTGACGCACATGAAAGGGCTGGGAATGTCCCCCCCGAGCGCAAAGCCGCCGCTCGTGAATTCCAGAGGGCGCCAGGACTCTATCGAACGCATGTTCAACGAAGCAATCACAAATGCGACGCAAGTTTATGGCGTCCGGCCCGACATTGTTTTTTGCGTGGCACCGATGCAGAACGCGCAAAATTACACGGATTTGAAGCGCGCATCCGACACGGTGTTTGGCATTCCATCGCAGATGATGCTGGCCAAACACTTGCCAAAACAGAACCCCATGTACATGAGCAACTTGCTTTTGAAGGTGAACACCAAGTTGGGTGGCCGCAACACGGTTTGCAAGGACCCTCTCCCCAAGATATCTACCGAAGCGACGATCATCTTTGGTGCCGATGTGACGCATCCTGGGGCGATGGACAAGTCGCGCCCGTCGGTGGCGGCGGTCGTGGCTTCGACGGACCGATGGGGCGTGCGCCATGCAGCAGCAATGCGCCGCCAGGGCCATCGCGTCGAACAGATTGAGGATTTGGAATCGATGGCGGTGGAATTGTTGAAGGCGTTTTACAGCGAAACCAAGCGCAAGCCATCCCAGATTTTGTTTTTCCGCGATGGGGTGTCGGAAGGCCAATTCCAAATGGTCTTGAACTACGAAATCACGGCACTTCATGCTGCGTGCGCCAAGTTGGAGCCTGGCTACCGCCCCAAGATTACATTTGTCGTGGTGGGCAAGCGCCATCACACGAGATTTTTTCCCACGAGCGCCCAACACGCGGACCGAAGTGGCAATGTGAAAGCTGGCACCGTCATCGACACGGGCGTGTGCCACCCCACTGAAAACGACTTTTACTTGATGAGCCACGCGGGTCTCCAAGGCACAAGTCGCCCAGCCCACTACCACGTTCTCTTGGACGAAATTGGCTTTACGCCGGACGAGCTGCACAACCTTGCGTTCCGCCTCACCCACACGTATGCCCGGTGCACGCGTTCTGTGTCGATTGTCCCGTCCGTGTACTATGCGCACTTGTTGGCATTCCGTGCGCGATGCTTCATTGTGGACGGCAGCGACGAAGGCTCGACTGACAGCACGACTTCGTTTACGGGCCAGTTCTTGGCAGTGCACCCAGATCTGAAAAAGGTGATGTTTTATGTCTAGACTGTGGATGCAAGTGGCGCCTCTTGCCAGTGCCAGCTTTTGTCGACAGGACGGCCTTTTGATGCTTAATCGAGTTGCACTATCCAATTCTCGTATCCTCCAAAACCAGTGCAAAAGGATCTTTTTCATCTCGCCATATTCGACACTGCCAAGCTCGACGGACGGTGCTGCACTCCGTGACTTGAATGGCTACCTCGACGCCAGGATCGCCATCGTTGATGTATGGTTTACCCACACGATCGGAACCAGAGGGTTCTTCCGCAGGCAGGGTCGTTTGGAATTTTTCATGTAGAGGCGTTAGCTCGACCCGTGGACAAAACGGGATTGCATGCTGGTGTGACCACGCAAGCAGTGGATAGCTTCGCCTTGCCGACAGACATGCACGATCCCAGCGGATGATGGCGCAATCCCATGCAGGTTGCGACCCTTCCCCGCGCATTTGTCCGCCAACCATACACCGACTGTGTTGCCATTGCTTGCGCTGGCACGCTGACCACGGATGAGCCTTCAATCCGCCAACGTTGTTCGAGCAGACCCCGCCGACGTCAGTCTCGTCGAGTGACACCGCAGCATCCGCACACGCCGCGTTGTGTGCCCGACCGTCGAATCTCGAACGCCCTATCGCATTCTGTCGTGCGGGTGCTGATGGACGGTTGGTCAAAGCTGAGGCAGGTCCCCCACACGAGGAGCATGATGACCTCCGTCATGTTTGGAGGACTCAACAAGAAAGGGTTGAACCG
>NW_008580169.1:120301-123036 GCF_000520115.1 Aphanomyces invadans
CTACATCTTACCTAGCATCGACGACGACTGAATTAGATAGGAACTCTCCGTGAGTACACTTCAGTATGAGAACCCCGAAAAGTTCGACAGGTGTACTGGGCCAAACACATACAAAATTAAAAGACAGATTTCGCAAATGCATGCCGTATTTTATCCGCAACCCAAAAGTCAGAACACAGATACTAGAACAGATCGTGGTGAAAGATGTCGCACATCATCCGCTGCAAACTTCTTATACGTATCCAGATAACATCAACCAATTAGAAAGAACTGGCTACGTGTGCAGGCATTCGCCATGTTCTCGTGCCAAGAGCTTGAAGTCCTCCTCAAGAAGAGGCGCACCAGCACATTCAGGCAGCGCATGCGACTTCTGGAGCTTCTTGCATTTGCTGTTGAGCGCCCTATTGTGCCCGACGTGCGGTTTTCACTCCACACCATTAGCGGATTCCCGACTTAAGTTTCGCTTTGACGTCGTTGACATTCAGCGCTCTGTGACCGCTCTCCAACTCCCTGCCGTCATCATCACTGCTTCACGCGATCGCTGCCTTGCAACCGAAGCCCTTTGCATCACCCTGTTCCGAATGTCCTATCCCCGCCGCTACTACAGGGAACAACGCTGAATAAGGCCGCGCCAAAAAACTCGGAATACCTGTTTGAATTATCCAATCAAAAGTGATTTAATCAAATGGATGAATTCTATTGGTTGAATTTATTCCCGGCAATTTTCAAGCCAACTTCCCTGTGTACGTTTTGATAACCTTGTAACTCAAAAATCCACCACCATTGCCCATGGACGTTGCAACGCCAAAGCGTCGACAGCGCCCAAAGCTTGCACAAAAGCTCAATGCTGTGCTCTTGGCGGAGAAAACATCCGTTCAGCGTGCAGCTGTAACAACTGGTTACTCGTCAAGGTGCATGCGTCGTTGGCTACAAACGAAGGCCACCATGATGTCGTTCAAGGGATCCAAGACACGGAAGAAGAACACTGGCACATGCGGTGGTAAGCCCATCATCCCCCAATCACGTGAGCTGGTCACATACCTCAAGGACCAAGGACGTCAGGAGATGGTCGTGACATCTGCCCACATGATACAGTTCCTTCGGGTCGACCACATGGCATGGATCGAAGACTACATGGCGACGAGGAAGAATGAGTACAACGCGCTCCTGCGGCTGCTCCAGCGGTTCGCTGACCGTCATGGATTCTCCAAGCAAACTGTGTGCCGGCAAAAGAAGTCGCAAAAGGACCTGGAAGAGACTCGTGCTGCCTTTGCCAAGCAGTTCCACACGGACCATCCCAACGTTGCGATGGACTGTGTCTTCAATGCCGATGAAACTGGAATCACGTACGACATGTGTCCGAACACCATTCGGGCAGTGCGCGGCGGCGGCAGTTACGTATCGAACTCGGAGCGACACTCGTACCGTATGACAGCCTTGCTCACGGTTCGTGGTGATGGTGTCAAGCTGCCCATCTTGTTTGTCACCCGTGGGGTTGCCGATGGTGCCATCGAGTTGAACGAGTTTGCTGAGTATCCACGCGGTCACTACTACGCCATACAGGAAAAAGCCTGGATGAACGGCACTGTTTGGCGGTACTATCTGCGGGAAGTATTGGCATTGCATATCGAGGACCCGTCGGTTCTCTTGGCGGACAACTTCGACTCTCATGTAAGTGATGAGAGTGATAGGATTGTTGGTGAAGGCTAGAATGTGAACTCTGCGCGTTGCCACCGAACAGCACTTCTCACTGCCAGCCGCTGGATGTGTCCATCATGGGGCCATTTAAACAACACTTGCGAGACTTGTGGGTTTTGAATCAATCCTCTGCGACAACAGCCAAGTAAAAACGAATTGTGATGATCAAGCGTGCTATCCAGGCTTGGGATATGATCACTGAAGCTGAAGTGCGTGCCAGCTTCGTCAAGGCGTTGCCAAAGTAATGTGAATGCAGAGCGTTTGTAATTTTCAGAGTGTTGGTTTGACTTTTCAAGAAATTATTATTTTTGACTAGTTTCTTGTATGAAATAGAAAAGACTTGGATTAAACTCGGGGCCAATTGACATGACCGGTACTCGTGTTTTGCACATAAGTTCAATACGGACATACCGGATTTCGTGGAGTGAGCATTGCGCGGCTCCCTATCCACCTGTTCTACGGGGAGACAATGGGGGGGAGATGTATCCTATGCCTTGTAGTTCTATTGGTCCATACCGTATACTTTTTTCTATTTCTGACTTGTATAAAGTATTCGTTTTTTTAACTTTTGACTGGTCATGCCACATTTTGTGGGTCCCCTAGCTAAGTTAATGACACACTTTTGTGGCGCTCCGGTCACTGGGGATTTGAAATGAATGATCTATCTTAACGATTAATAACCTGCAAGAACATGGCGTCAAATCAACTCCAACGTATGAGAATAATTTTTTTTGCAATTATAACCTTGCAGAATGTATATTCTGAGCTTAAAATTTTTATTCAATTTTGTCGAAATTCCAAAGTCAGTTGTCCCTGATTGGACAATACTCTCATGCCCTCAGACCAACCACAGATAGGTGTAGCGGTCTTATTCAGCGTCGTTCCCTGTACGACATGATGGCAACGTTTGGTCGATCCAGGGAGTCCATTTGCCGGAACTTTAACGATGTAATCGATATCTTGTTCGGCAAGTGGAGTGGCCTCCTGTACTTTTGCGACGCAATTGTGGTTCCAAGACTTGCTGTGTACGCCGCTGC
>NW_008580169.1:136459-138554 GCF_000520115.1 Aphanomyces invadans
ACGCAATTGTGGTTCCAAGACTTGCTGTGTACGCCGCTGCCATCAAGACCAAGGGATCGTTCATGGAAAACATTTTTGGTTTATCGACGGCACGGCAGCAAGTTTGAGACGTGCCGTATTACTCAAAAGCGAGAACGAGCCCGTGCGAAGTTTTCGGACCTCCAGCGATTGATCTACAGTGGCCACAAGAGGAGGCATTGCCTCAACTTTCAAGCAGTGACCACACCGGATGGACTCTGTGTGCATTTTTGGGGACCCGTTGAAGGATGCAGACACGACACGACTCTCTTGCGGCTTAGCAAACTTGAAGCCTTTTTTATTCACGCCATGACGCATTTCGTGACTTTCTGGTCTAGTCTACGGTGATCCGGCGTATGGGGTCCATCAATGGATTTGCTCCGGGTACAAAGGCACTCACTTGGACGAACGAATGTCCGAATTCAACTCGAACATGAGCATGAGTAAAGTCCGTCAGGCCGTTAAATGGTCGTTTGGGATCATGAAGAAGAACTCGGCAATGGTTGGTTACAAGATGCAGCAAAAAATAATGCTGCAAAACGTCGGCAAGGTGATTATAATTGCAATGTTGTTCACTTATTGCCACTGTTTCTATTATAGTGGGAATCAAATTAGCCGCTATTTCAACCTTACTCCACCGACGTTGGAGCAGTATTTGCAGACAATCCAATGTAACATAAGTGAAACTTAATTAGCGGTTAAACAAATGAGTTGCATCATGTCGTCATTTCGTTTTCTGTCGTCCTCACGTTGCTGAATTCGCTCAAGTCTATCCATTTCTCGTTCTTTGAGCTCCATTTCTCGTTCTTTGAGCTCCATTTCGAACTTGTACTTCTTGAACTCGAGGCGTTCCTGCTCAAGGGCGATTTCACGTGCTTGAGTCTCAAAAATGGCCTTGCGTTTGCGACTCAAAACATCACTGTCAGTAGAGTCATCACCCTCAAACGACGTACGACGTCCACGCAACATTGGTCCCGCACAAATCCTGCAGCCGCCTCCTTTTCTGCTGCCTTGGCAGCCGAGGATGTTCGCTCTGCTTGGCGCTGGACGCAGGCTTCATCGAAGAGCTGGACAAGCTCATCCAGAAGGATGATCTTGCCTGTCTCGTCTTGTTCAACGCCGGAGAGGTACTTTGAGCTTTCTTGAAACTTCTTGTGTACTCGTATCAACTGGTAGAAGCGGCTGGAAGCCTTCTTGCCGTCCAAGCCACTTCTACCAATTCCGGGCACTTGGCGCAACTTCATCCAACGGCATCCCACGCTTTCATCGCGTTCTTCGCTTGCTTGAAGGGCAGGTCGATGTTAACTTGAGTCAATAGACTCAAGTCGCCAGCGTCGCTCCACCACTTGCGAGCCTGTTGGCCTTCTGTGAAGTCGGACGCATGAACGTCGCTCATGGTTTGATCGTGCAACCAGTAGTGTTATTCGGATACAGCGGATGGTCAGCTCGCCACAAACTCGAAGGACTTTACAGCCGATGCAACAAGTTTTAGCAGGTTGGCTGCAAATTTATCAATACAAAGAGAATCGGTTGCGGATAGAACAGAACTGCAAGTTGCGAAATCTGTCTAGTAAATTCAAAAGAGTTTCAATAACGTTAGTATGCTGCACTACAGTGAACGAGAGAAATTAAGCCACACCGACGTTTGAGCGTTACCCTTTCGTAAATCTACTCATCAACAGTCATGCACGGCCAAGAGAGTGATCACTGACCTCGATAGTACCAGGATTGAGTTCGTCCGAGAGTTCCATCTGAAGCATGGCGGGAATCCCGACGACTGCGTCTACAATGTTGATGAGACCGGCATACAATTCGACATACCCCCACGGTATATCTGGTCACGAAAAGGCAGCTACCTAAAGCTAACAAAGGGAGAAAAACACTCAACAATCCGACGCGATGGACTCAAGCTGCGAATCCTCTTCGTCATCAAGGACAAACTAGGCGGCTGTATCCAAAAGAACGAGTTTCTGTCGTATCCAGAAGGCCACTACTACGCGATGCAAGAAAAGGCCTGGATGGGCGCAAGTGAAGTGTTCGAGGCTGTGAGTCCAAGCTGGATGGCGTGGCTTCAGCC
>NW_008580169.1:144973-149937 GCF_000520115.1 Aphanomyces invadans
TGACGACGAGTCAGACGACGTCATTGATGTCATGAGAGAAGTAGGAATTGAGCCAATTAGTGCGATGGAGACCATGTGTCAGTTTTGGTCGAATATGATTGTGTGCGCAATGTCTGGCACTTGGCACTCCACCGCATGGCGAAAATACCGCATGTTCTTGAGCTGGCCCAAACTATCTGATCTACCCAATTGACTCTGCATCCACCATGGCAGCACATGGAGTAACTCTTCCACAACCTCTGGGTTAAGCTTGCTGCAGTTGTCTTGCACACAAGGCAAGAAAACTCGGTGTGAGATCAAACCGCCGTCGTTTGTATCTGCAGTGAGGCACTCGTCCCTGGTCTCCTGGAGCGCGAACGTCCGACGACTACTTCGCGACCCCAGTGTGGACGACACTGACCGACGTCACATCGCGACGGCGCTCTACTTGCTCGGTCAACACACCCACTACTCGTGGTTTGGGGCTAAATATCCCGTCTCCTCACACCCTCGTGGTTTTCACCTCCTCCACAGCGACATGTAGCATTGATTCGTCACTCGGTGATCGCCCCATGTTTGACTGCAAATTTATTCTCCCAGTAGAGGAAAGTATTATGGGGGTTAAATGTCATTGCACTCCGATTGAAGAGTGAGAGCCTACGTTATATTTGAAAAATGATTCATTTTCTATGCTGCCATCGTCACGCTCCAATCAGAGGTACCAATTTTCGACTGGAGGAGGAAGACCACATGACTTGAATTGATCTCCAATTTTATATTACCAGTCACGTGCACCCTCCTCAAACTCGTGCATTTTTTGTGGGACAGAGGGAGACCTATCATAGACATGTTGTTCTGCTGCGTTTCTGTTGGCGCAGTGGGTGGATGATAAATTTACGGGTTCAACAGCGCCATGAACGATAGATTTTGGAGTCTCTACTTGTTCCTGCCTTGAGCTCATTCCGTGCGGCTGATGCCGCCGATCGAAACTGGCTTTGACTGACGGCCTGATTCGTTCAAGTTGAAATTAGTGTGAGTATCAGTACAAGTTCAACATTGGGACTTGGATTGCAATGGATCTGCCAATCCGAATCAAGAACGACAACTTTAAGATTGGAGAGAACGACCGCGACGCCGATGGACGCACCCATGTCGGCGGACGAGACCACCGCCGCGTATATCAAGGCCATGAACCGTCGGCTCAAGAAGAATATGTACCAGAGACAGAAACAGGCAATGTATCGACGACAGGACAAGATGGAGATAGCGTTCCAGCGAGAACGCGTCGTCGTCCTAGAGGAGTTGCTCGCGCAAGCACGTAAAAGGATGCGCGGGACGATGGCCACGACAGCGCAGTCGACATCGATCCTGTCTTGGGAAGACATTGCATTGGCGCTGCATGAAGGAGAAACCGCGGCGGTAGAACGGAACGGACAGCTCCGACATCATGTGCAACGCGCGCACGTCGTGCTGGAAGACCTCAAAGCGTGGGTGTTTACTCGCATTCCGGTGTGTCTTGTTGTCTCCTTCGAGTTCTTCTCTTCATCTTCTCGTTAGACATATCCGATCTCGTCGACGTGGCGGAACGTCGGACTTGTCAAACGGCCCGACACACGGCAAATTGGAGTTGACTGGATCACAAAGCAGCTCGCATACAACTCGACGCGGGCATTTCAACAATACGGGTTTCCCCCACCCGACTCATCCGAGACGGTTGACGACTACGTGTACTTTTACGACGGCGACGGACTGGTCGCCGTCCAGCGCATTCAGTACGTGGTCAACCAGCCATTCGAAGCCTTTTGCAAGCTTGTCACAAGCGATACATTCATGGGCGACGTGAATCTAAATGTACGTGCATGCTGTTCTTGGTGATTCATTTCGAGATGTGAGCAACGTGAGCTAGACCGGCGACAAGCCACTGAACCCTGACATTCATCACCACATCCACGACAGCAGGCAAGGCATCCGGCTCAACTTTGTCGGCCGAGCGACCCAAGTCGACGACAGCCACATGTCGTACGTCGGACAGCACGTAAACAACGATGAGCTCTTCCCGACGGACCACTTGCAGCGCCATCGCGTCATGATGTAAGGCGTTGCTGACCAACAAACACTGACGGGAAACTGCAGGTGCGACTACGAGCGGGTCGGACCGAGCAAAACCAAGATCCGGTCGCTGCAGCTCATGTCTGCTCTGTTTGACAAGCACGGAGTGTACTTGCCTCCAGAAGCGGAGGCCAAGATTTGGGGTTTCGACCTGGGCGACGGACCCGACTACACCAAACCTGACCGATTCCTCCAGTGTACAAAGAAGCAAATAGCGGACGCCATTGCCCGACGCCAGCTCATCAAGAAGCCGCCCCCCACGTAGTTCATACTAAACCATGCGATGGGTCCGAAATCTCCATCAAGTGCTTCCACGCGCTATGGAACGTCGTCCCTCCTCCACACAGGGGATTTCGTTTTGTCTATTGCGATATTGTATTTAGCACTAGAGTTATTTGCAGCGAAAGCCTACTCGATATAACTGAAGGAATAGCGTTGATTTCGCCCATAGAACCTTATCTCTTACCTGAGCGCACGATCCACGATGGGGCAATCGTTGACAGGGCCTGTGGACGAAAGCTGCTCGGGGATGACAGCCCCCCCGAGAAGCATCTGTTCTCTTTGGCAAGGGTTGGCCACATAGTGTTCTGGTGGCGGATGGTTGGATTCCTGGCCAACTGTCATTGCAAAACGCATGGGCAACGATGCGTATAAGCCGACGGTCAAGATGCACACTTGACGACGCGCTTGACGGGGCTAAGACTCACGCTCACGATGGCAGCCATAGGCGGGCGCTTCCTGGAGTCACCACCACGGCATTCCACTTGAATTTGGTCAACCTCGAGAACCTTTTACACATGTTACTTTGAAATGCCACGCACCGTTCTCCCTCAGCGCGCTCAACTCCGTTACACGACTTTGCACGGGTTCAGCTCCACCACGCGCTGTGGCTGTTGGAGAAACCTGTCATGTATGCACCCGTAAAGAGAAGAAGCACCATCAAGGCATGGGAGTCTATCCTTGTGGATACAGTGAAGAAGTCATCCGCCATTGTACATCAGTGCTGGCCATAAATGGTACGTACACTGGTTTTCCCTTCCCTATGAACTCGTTTGGCATGAAATTGCAACATGGGCAGGTTGAGAGGAACCGGGTTGGATTCGGAATTCATCTGGTACTTTCTGATTGGCCTTACGATGAATTACATGAATTACTCCAAACATATCTACTAGTACATTTTACTTGAATTTACAGGAAATGACCTGGCCAAAAGTGAAAGGTACAGTTTGAAATTCTCACATAAAACAAAACCACTGACTTGTATTTACAAAAATTTACGTTACGTTTTTTTTCTAATACTTAGTAAAACGCCCCCTTGCACTGCAGCACGTCGATGCAACGCGATATCATGGACCGAATGAGCATGGCAAGGTACTCCTGGTCAATGGACTCCCATTGCAGCAAAATTTCAGATTTCAACTCTTGAACAGACGCAAACTGCCGCCCATTGTCATACACCTTCCTTGTGAGGTAGCCCCAGACGTACTCAATCGGATTTAAATCCCTAAATCCGGTCAAAGGGCCGGCCAGCTCAACAACGGTACGTCCAGCTCGGCCAAAAACGACTTCGTCTCTCGGATCGCAAGGATACTCGCATTATCATGTTGAAACATAACGGATCCTGGGGAATCCCTTTTCTACCTGTCAGGTTTGTGAGGCGAGGGGTACCAGATTGAGACGAGGGGTACCAGATTGTGCCTTGCATGTAGCCAGGTGTTAGGATGAAGTCGCTGGTAGCGGAACTCATCGGGGTGGTTCACATGAACGAAAGGCATCAGGTAGTCGCTCAGCGTGCCACAGTACACGTAGGAGTCCTGTTCCAGCTGTAAAGTGGACCCCACGCGAATCCATCACCCCTCAAAATTAATATTTGCTGTAAGAGCTAAACTTTCACTAGCTTGTCCGAATCACCACGTCAAACGACGCGGAGGTACATGTATTGTATCCTCGGACTTATGTCCACACTTGCTTATGCCCACACTTGCAAATAAGCCTTGGATAGTAGTGGTCACATCAATTGGCACAAAGTTCAATCCCCGTCCTGGTCAATATATTTTCCTGCTGATATTTTAGATCAGGTTGTCATGGTGATAAGTGCAAACTAAAAACTAAGACCTACAACTTGCCTTGTTCATTTTCGAGTCGGCTATACAGTGAACGCCGACAAAAGCCGGGAGGGTTACCATGATGGTGGCGTCGATCCCCCACGCATTCCACCTATCTCCCTGATGCAGAGGTTTTGAGCCAAGTTGGTACTTTGGTCAAGAGAAAAGAACTATGTGAAGCCAGTGTGCCAAACATCGTACATGATTGTACAGACGGTGGTGAGGGAGATGTACATGTGTAGTACAATCATGGCGGCCTTTTGTAGTAGAGTGAAGTAGCGAAGGAGTTGGCAGGGAGCATCCTCACTGTCGCGGCAACGTCGCGAGAAACCGGTAGTAATTGTATGCCTTAAGGTTATGCACAACCCCAAAGCAGCCTCTCTTACATGGTAAGAAGAGTCCTGATCTTGCGACGACAAGGCGTCCAAGTGCACGAGAGGCCTCTCCAATGAGTTATCTACTAGTACACGAGAGTAGTCGCTACCCTGGCGTACATCACTCCGACCAGCCAGGTTCACCAAAGCCACTTTCATTGTAGTCCAGACGAGAAATTGACCGGCGGTAGACTCGTCGAAATTGTCCACTGACTTTTGAGATGCCCTGCTCTCATCTAGTCGTTTGACAAATGCACGATAGTTCGTTGGCAGGTTCAAAGGTTGACATATACATTTACATGGAATCGTTTTCGTACGATACATGAAAGATGGCGCGACGCTTGCTTTCGACGACGCTTCATCACTGGATGACGAGAGAGGTGTCTCGCAGGACCTT